>NC_081840.1:131240573-131442915 GCF_963259705.1 Myotis daubentonii | reverse complement strand
TGTTAAAGAAGCAAAACTGCCATTTTTTCTGACATTGATTAGTCTTTGAATCAGGGACAGATGTTGAAGAAGGATCAGTGTATCTTCCTACCTGGATGTAGGTCATCAGATGTGTTCCAGTTCAGGGAATAAAACTTGTGTCTGCCCTTAATTGATGAAAACAAATTAAGCTCAAGCAGAGTGTACCTTCATTAAGTAGATCATAGGTTGGGAGAGGTGGTGGCAGAAATAGGTAACTAAAATATTTTTTAAAACAGAGGTCTGGTGTTACTTGTATCAAGAAACTATTTCATTTATAGGTAGCTGATCTTTCACTTAAATTTTTTGTTGCTTCTTAATTGTTTTTCCGTTTTTTTTGTTTAAAATTTTACATATGACTCCTTTTTCCCAGCTTGATCTCCCCTGCCCCCTTTTTGTTGCTATTTTACAGTAATAAACTCACTCATTTTTGTTGTATATTTTACTGTAAAGACTTTCCAAAAAATCTGGCATTGATGATGCATGGCCTATATCACACAATGAAGACTTCAAGGTAACGTGCTCCCTTGTGAAAGTAATTTTCCTGATCTCAATATAATTTTATGTAGCCTAACTTAAAATTTTGTAGTGGCCTACCTGTCATTGTTTTATGTTTGTAATATAAAATGAGTCTTTTGTTGTTAAATCCTCAAGTGAGGGTATATTTTCTTTAATTGATTTTAGAGAGAGAGGAAGGGGGAGGGAGAGGGAGCCACTGAGATGAGAGAGAGAGAGAGAGAGAGAGAGAGAGAGAGAGAGAGAGAGAGAGATTAGAAAGAAATATTGATTGGCTGCCTTCTGCATGGGTCCCAACCAAGATTGAACTGGCAACTTGAGTATGTGCCCTGACTGGGAATTCAACCTGTGAACCTTTGGTGCATGAGACGATGCTCCAACCAACTGAGCCATGCAGGCCTGGGTGGAAAATATGTTTATTTTATTATCTGATTACTTTTATATGTAATTTTGACAATAAGTTAATTCATAGAGACAGAAATCATACAAGTTATTACCAGTGACTTTGATAGGAGGAATAGGGAGTTCCTATTTCATGGGAATGAGGTTTCCTTCTGGAGTGATGAAAAGTTTTGAAACTAAATAGAGGTGGTCATTGCACAGCATGGTACATGTACCAAATGCTACAGGATTTCTCCCTTTAAAGTGGTTTATTTTCTGTTTGGTGAACTTTACTATCTAAAAAAACAAGACTACTATCAGATTAATAGTCAATCAAGTGATCGAATTACGATCATATTGTTCTTTTACAACAATACAATAGGCTCATTTAAAACATGTCTTCTGATGAAGTTACATTATAAATTTGAGATTTTTCTTGTTTCTTGAGGTAGGCCTGCATTGCTTTGAATTCCTCTCTTAGGACTGCTTTCACTATGTCCTATTGGTTTTTCATGTTTTCATCTCATTTGTCTCAAGGAATCATTTGATTTATCCTTGATCTCAATGTTAATTTATTCACTGTTTAGTACCAGGTTATTTAGCCCCCAGGTGTTCTTTTGTGTGTGTGCATAATTAATTTTTAGTTTGATACCATTGTGCTTGATTTTTTTGGGAAGATCTATCTATTGATGTCAATGGGGTGTTAAACCCCCAACTATGATTGTATCAATATTTTTTAGACTCTGAGTCTAATTTTTAGACTCAGCTCCTATGGTAGGTGAATAATTGCTATTTCCTGCTACCTTGTCTTCTAAATTAAAGATTCTATTCTAACCCAGTTGTCATAGCTCAGTGGTTGAGTGTCTTGTTGGATTGACCCCATTATCATTATGTAATGACCTCCTTTCTCACTTGTTAAAGTCTTAATTTTAAATTCAAATTTTTTGAATAAATATTGCTATCTAGCTTATTTTGTTTTCATTTGAATAATTTTTTAAAATTAATCTTTATTGTTGTGATTACTACAGATATTCCCCCTTTTTGCCCCATAGCTACCATCCACCTGGTTTTCACCCCACCTTAGGCCGTCAACACCGTATTGTCTGTGTCCTTAGGTAATGCATACATGCATATAAAATCTTTGTCTAATCTCTTTCTACACCCTCCACACATCCTTTCCTATGAGAATCATCAATCTGTTCCATTTCCATGCCCCTGATTCTATTCCATTCAGCAGTTTATTCTGTTCATCAGATTTTTTATTCATTTGATTTTTGGATTCAATTGTTGATAGATAGGTATTTGTTATCACTTCTTTGTTTATATTTTTTATCTTTATCTTCTTCTTTTTAAAAAATCCTCTTTAGCATTTCATATAATCCTGGTTTGGTGGTGATGAACCCTTTTAGCTTTTTCTTGTCTGTGAAGATCTTTATCTGACCTTCAATTCTAAATGATAGCTTTGCTGAGTAGAGTAATCTTGGTTGTAGGTTTTTCCTATTCATCATTTTGAATATTTCTTGCCACTCCCTTCTGGCCTGCATAGTTTCTGTTGAGAAATCAGCTGACAGTCATATGGGCACTTCCTTCTATGTAACTAACTTTTTTTCTCTTGCTGCTTTTAAGATTCTCTCTTTGTCTTTTACTTTTGGCATTTTAATTATGATGTGCCTCGGTGTGGTCCTCTTTGGATTCCTCTTGTTTAGGGTTCTCTGCACTTCCTGGACTTGTAAGTGTAATTGTTTCACCAGAGAGGGAAGTTTTCTGTCATTATTACTTCAAATAGGTTTTTAGTATCTTGCTCTCTTTCTTCTGGCACCCCCATAATTCGGATGTTGGTACACTTGAAGTTGTCCCAGAGGCTCCTTACACTATTCTCAGGTTTTTGGATTCTTTATTCTTTTTGCTCTTCTGGTTGGGTGTTTTTTGCTTCCTCATATTTCAAATCATTGATTTGGTTCTCGGGATCCTCTAGTCTACTATTGAATCCCTGTATTTTATTCTTTATTTCAGTCACTATATGCTTAATTTCTGACCGAACCTTTTCTTTTTTTTTGGCATTCTCAGTAAGATCCTTGAAAGTATCCCTAAGTTCCTCAGAAGTTTCTAGAAGATTCTGGAGTAACCTTATAACCATGGTTTTGAACTGTATATCCAGTAGTTTACATTCTTCTATTTCTTTTATTTGTGACATGTTTCTTTGTCTCTGCATTTTGGCTGCTTCCCTGTGCTTGTTTCTATGTATTGGGTAGCTGCTAAGTTTCCTTGAGTTGATAAAATGGCCTTGTGTAGTAGGTGTCCTGTTGGGCTCAGTGGCTCAGCCTCCCCAATCACTTAAGGTGGACACTCTTGGTGCACCCTTTTGTGGGCTGTGTGCACAGTTTTGTTGTAGTTGAGCCTTGATTGCTGTTGGTGTTTCTGGGAGGAATTGACCTCCAGGGCAATTGGCTGGGGGCATTAGTTGCAACTATAGTGGGAGAGCTGATGTTCTGGAGATACCCTTATGAAGCAGGACTGGCTTCAGTGGGGCTTTGGTGGTCACTGAGTCTGTCTCTTGAGTGTGATGTTTATGGATGTGAAGAGTTGTCATCTGGTATGGTCTCACACTGACCACTGGTACACTGGCTCTTGGGTCTCCAGAGAGGTACAAAGTCAGCCACTGCCTGGGGCCATCCAACAGGAGCTACAGAGAAATCTGCAGATTCCGCTTCTTTGTATCAGATTTGGAAGTGCCCAGATGAGACCCAATTGTGAAGCAAGGCAGGCTGGTACTGGTGCTGGTTCTTGAGACTTTTATTGATAGGTTTGGGGCTCCCTGACCCAGCTTCAGCCTGAGAAAGGACAAACTATTCATATGCAAAAGCCATTGAGCACAGCTTGGAGGTTGTAAATTAGGTGGGACTGGGTCTCAGGGAATCACCAGGGCAGAGCAAACAGAAATGGCTACCAGTCAGCCCTGCATTGGGGAAGTCTCAGCACGAGAACAATGACCCCTTTAAGCACCTCCATCTGGAAGAAAGCTGC
Source organism: Myotis daubentonii (assembly GCF_963259705.1). Taxonomy (NCBI): domain Eukaryota; kingdom Metazoa; phylum Chordata; class Mammalia; order Chiroptera; family Vespertilionidae; genus Myotis; species Myotis daubentonii. The sequence continues at coordinate 131,438,976 of NC_081840.1, read as the reverse complement.
CCCCGAGTTCCTGCCCCAATACCAGACAGACCAGTTCTCCCCTTATGTGTCTGGGTCTCCCAGAGCCTCTACCTGGCACTGGAGCTCAGAGGAAGTGGGAGCTTGTAAATGCAGTTCCTGGTGCCAGCCTTTTAAGAGGAGCAGCTGTGCTGCCAGCAGCCTGTGTGTCACTCAGCCCCAATCCACAGGTTTTTACAGCCCATAGTTCTTACTGCCCATAGTGACTTCTTTCCTGAGCTCTGGAACCCTGGGCTGGGGGTCTGGTGTTGGGATGGGATCCCTTGCTCCTCTGGGTGGCCTCTGCAGAGGCAGTCTCCCTCCCGATTAAAAAAGAGACACATCCAGGTGCCGGACCAGCCTGTTCTGAGCCTCCGCGTCTCCTACCAGTCTCAGTGTGCTTTCTTCTTTACTTCTCTAGTTGCAGTACTTCCACTCAGACAGATTTCCGGTGGCTTTGAGACAAAAGAAAGAAAGAGAGAATGAGAGGCAGGCAGATAGACAGGAAGAGAGACACACACAGAGAGAAAAACATTGATTTGTTGTTTCACTTATTTATGCATTCATTGGTTGCTTCTTGTATGTGCCCTGATGAGAGACTGAACCTACAAACTTGGGACAATGCTCTAACTAACTGAGCTACCTGGACAGGGCCTTTTTACTTTGCATTTTCAAGAAATATCTTTTTCCATCACTTTACTTTTGGTCTGTGTGTATCTTTTGCTGATGTGGTTCTATTGCAGACAGCACATATAGGGGTCTTGTTTTCTTGTCCATTCATCTACTCTGTGTTTTTTTTATTGGAGCATTAAAGCCATTTATATTTAAAGTGATTATTAATAGGTACACACTTATAGTCACTGGACATGATGTGTGACATGATTTCAGTCTTTTTAAATTTACTAGGGCCTGTTTTATGGCCTAACATGTGGTCTATCTTGGAAAATGTTCCATGTGCACTTGAGTAAAATGTATACCCTGCAGTTTTAAGGTATAATGCTCTGAAAAAAATCAATGAAATTCATCTGGTAAAATGGGTCCTTTAAGGGTGCTGTTACCTCCCTGATTTTTTTTTTTCTTTAGAAGGTCTATCCTTTGATGTCAATGGGGTATTTAACACCCTAACTATGATTGTATCAATATTTGCATTATATATTCAAATGCTCCTCTGGTGGGTACATATATGTTTATAAGGGTTATTTCTTCTTGTTGGATTGATCCCATATCATTATGTAATGGCCTTCTTTGTCACTTTTTATAACCTTAGATTTAACTTCTATTTTGTCTGACATAAGTATTGCTACCCAGGCTTTTCTTTGTGCTTGAAAAAAAAATTTTTTAAAATATGTTTTATTTTATTTTTGAAAAAATACATTTTTCATGTGCCTTGAAGAGAATGGAACACGGGACTCTTCAGTCTGCAAACTGACACTGCCCACTGAACCAAACCAGCTAAGGATGTCTTATTGATTTGAGAGAGACAGTAAGGGAAGAGGATAGAGAGATATAAACATCAATGAGAGAGAAACATCAATCCTCTGTGTCCTGCATGCTCCCTATTGGGGATTGGGCCCATAACCCGGGCATGTGCCCTGACCAGGAATTAAAACAGTGAACTCTTATTTCCTGGATGGACACTTGATCACTGAACACACTGGCAAGGCAAAAATTTGTTTAATTATTTTTTATTTTTTATTTTGAGAAAGAGAAAGAGGAAGACAGACAGAGAGATAGAAAGAAACATCAATTTGTTCCATTTATTTATGCACTTATTGGTTGATTCTTGTATATGCCCTGATGAGAGATTGAACACACCAACTTGGCATATCGGGACAATACTCTAACCAACTGAGCCAGCAGACCAGGGCCTTTTTTGCGTGCATTTTCAGGAAATATCTTTTTCCATTTCTTTATACTTTCAGTGTGTGTGTATCTTTTGCTGAGGTGGATCTTTTGTGGACAGCACATGTAGGGATCTTGTTTCCCTATCCATCCATCTACTCTCTGTCTTCTGATTGAAGCATTTAAGCTATATACAATTTAAGGGATTATTGAAAGTACTCACATATTGCCATTTTATTCTTCATAATTATTGTTACCCTTAATAATTATGTCTCTGCCTTTTTTCTTTTTCTTTATATAGAAGTCCCTTTAATATTTCCTCTAACGCTGCCTTTTTTTGAGATGAACTCCTTTAAGTTATGTGAAAAGCTCAATTTTACATGATAGCTTTGCTGGGTAGAATAGTTTTGGTTGTAGGTCCTTCTTTTTCATCACTTTGAATATTTTGTACTAATCACTACCAGCCTGAAAAGTTTCTGTTGAGAAAGTATCTGATAGATTTATGGTGCCTCCCTTGTAGGTAACTATCTGTTTTTCTCTTTTAGCTTTTAAGATCCTCTCTTTGTCACTGTCTATAATTATACAGTGTCTTGCTGTGGGCCTCTTGTATGGGACTCTCTTTGTGTCCTGCACGTGTGTCTCCTTTTTCTTCACCCAGACAGGGAAGTTTTTAGTCATTATTTCTTCAAATCATTGGTCTCTCTCTCTCTCTCTCTCTCTCTCTCTCTCTCTCTCTCTCTCTCTCTCTCTCTCTCTCCCTTTCTGGTACCCTATAATGTGGATGTTACTATGCTTTTTGTTGTCCCAGAAGTCCCTTAAACTAGCCGTATTTTTTTTAAAAAAAACACCATTTATGCCCTAATTGGGTGTTTCCTGATACCTTGTCTTCTAAATCAAAGATTCTATTCTCACCTATCTGGCATAGCTCAGTGGTTGAGTGTTGACCTATAAACCAGAGGTCATGCTTCGATCCCATGTTAGGACATATGCTCAGGTTGTGGGCTTGATCCCCAGTGTGGGGCATGCAATGATTCTTTCTCATGATGGATGTTTTTATCTCTCTTTCTCCCTATACCTACCTCTCTGAAATCAATAAAATATATTTTTCTAAAAATGAGCCTATTCTCTGCTTCATTGAATCTGCTATTGATTCCTTTTTGTGTATTTTTCATTTCAGATATCGTATTCTTTATTTCTGAGTGGTTATCTTATGTGGTTTCTTTGTCCTTTTTTTATACTTGCTATCTCTTTGTTGATGTTCTCACTATATTCCTTGAGCATCTTTGTAACCATATTCTTGAACTCTGTATCTTGCCTTCATTTCATTTAGATTTTTTTTCTGGGGATTTCTCCCGTTCTTTCATTTGGGGCATCTTTGTCTCTCCATTTCGGTTGCCACGTGGTACTTATTTCTGTGTATTGGGTAGATCTGCTTTGCCTCCCAGTCTTAGTATAATAGCCTTATGAACTAGGTGTCTAGTGAGGCACATTGGTACAATCTTTCTGATCACATGATGTAGGTGCTCCAAGAATGTCACTTGTGTGTGTTATTGTGTTATGTGAGCCCTCCTTTGGTAGAATTTTCATTGCTGTTGGCCTGTTCATGGGTGGGGTTGATCCTCATGCCGGCTGACTACACAGCATACAAGCTTTTGTTCAAAGATCGACCCCATGTGAAGTCATTCATGCCAGCTCGGTGTGGTGCCTGCCCAGATTTCTGTTTGCGTGTTCTGCTTGTGAAGCTAATTGGGTCATGCTCTGAAGCCCCCCACTGAGTGTGTTGGTTCTGGGGCCTATTGGGAGGGACTGTCTTGCAAGTCAATGTCAGTCTTTGCCTGTGATTTCCCCTGGGCTACCTGTGTGGAGCTACAAAGCGATCCAGTTTGTGACTGCCTCTGCTGGGTCTGGGCGCGCCTGGAAGGGGCCAAGCTGCACAGCAATGCTTCCTTCTACCAGCACCAAGCCCATGGGGCAGCTGAGCAAAAAGCCAAAGTCATACCAAGATCCACCTCCACCTACCAGCTTTCTGTTGGGGTCAGTCTCTGAAAAAGCTCTTGTTGGTATGTGAGTTGCATGAGGTAAGTGAGTCATCAGGTAGGTGCAAGTGGTGTTTACCTGATTGATACAGATTTAAACTCGGCTCCATTTCTGGGTGTGAGGCCACTCAGCACAAGTCCCAGGGTATACCAATGCCAGTTATCACCCACCGGGGACCTGTGCACCTTTCTGGTAGGGTGGGGCCAGCAGAATTCATCAGGCCCCAAGTATCAAGATTTGGTTGTGTGGAGAGAGGGCTTGGCACTAGAAAGGTGACCTCAATTAGACCAGCAAGGGAATTAAATTTCCCAACCCAAAGTCACACAACTCAGTCTCTGACACCTCCTCAGTCTATCTCAACCTTCTTTTTAAAAAAAAAAAAAAATATATATATATATATATATATTTTATTGATTTTTTACAGAGAGGAAGGGAGAGAGATAGAGAGTTAGAAACATCGATCAGCTGCCTCCTGCACATCTCCTACTGGGGATATGCCCGCAACCCAGGTACATGCCCTTGACCGGAATTGAACCTGGGACCTTTCAGTCCGCAGGCCGACGCTCTATCCACTGAGCCAAACCGGTTTCGGCTATCTCAACCTTCTCAAGAGATCTTCATGAAAGTTTACACCATGGGCCCAGGCAGCTGGCTCCTTTGTACTGTGTAGCTCCACAGGGTTGGAGACAAGGATTCAGGTTGATGGGCTGGTACATCCCCCAGGCTGATGCCATAAGGAAGGGAGGACTTGACCTAAGGGTGATGGCATCTGTGGGCATTGTCAGAGAGTGACTCAGCACAGGGAGGGCACCCAGAGGCCATAAAGCTCTCTCCCAGAGCCACATAAAGCAGTCTCTCCTCACGTGACTCCCAGTCTGCTCTGAACAACCCTTTCTTCATAGGCCCAGGGTGAGTGGTGGGAAGGATACTCATGTGCTGACCCTTTAAAAGGACTCCTGGGATTCTAGGAGACTCCCACCTCTTCCTGAAGGACAATTGGATGTCATGTATGCTACTCTTCTCAGCTCTGGTTCTCAGGGCTTGGACCCCAGAGTGGGGTTGAGACCACATGCTCCTCAGGGGACCATTGCACTGAGACATACCCCTGCATTCTCAACCACCACAAGTGGATGTGGGGCCTACCTTTAGAATCTCTGTCCTTCCTGGCAGTGTAGCTCAGGCTTCTTCTGTAGATCCTTGGTTATGAGACTAATGTTCAGCTAGTGTTCATGTTGGTAGTTATGTCATTTACTTGTCATTCCAATTTGGCCCAGTGAGGAGGTGACTTAACTTTCACCTCTTTTGCCTCCATCTTGGAGCACCCCTAACAAATTCTGAAATGCACTGCAAGGACTCAATATTCAGGATATGGTGAGGTGAAATATTTTAAGTGAGGAAGGAAGCTTTGTAAAGTTAAAACTCAGCTGGTAATTTATTTTTGATAGATTTAACATCTAATGAATTATTTAACTCCAACAGCGTCAAAATTAGGTTCATATTTTTATTTGTATTTAGGCCAAGGCAAGTTATTTTTTTTACTTCTTAGTTTCAATCCTGTGATTTGGGAGTAGCTAATCATAGATTAAGAATCCTAACAGTTAAATTTTAATTATATTCTAACTTAACGTTGTCCATACTTGATTACTCAAGGATAAAGTTATTTCAAAAACATGTATCCTGACAGCAAAGACATCTGAAAATCAAAGCAAGCAAATTCATCTTCCACCTTTGCATCTAGAAAAAATGTCTCAGGAATCAGAAATGAATAGGGCATGTGACAAAGAGGATACATCTGCATATTCAGGACACCCTTCTGTGCAAAAGGAGGAGGAAATGTGCATCAAACAAGGCACATTAGAGCAGAGGAAGAACTTACAACTTTCCAAAGATGAGTCACAGCAGAGGTCACATGAATTTTCTGTAAAATTCAAAATGACTGAGTGCCCTGAGGAAGAGCCACTACGTGATAACTCTAAAGAAGGAGCAAGCTTAAGACAAATGCCTTCTAATTTGACAGGTAAAATGCTTGATGGTGAGGGGAAAGATGCATTTGGAAAATCTGTCTCTGCAGCATTACAAACATTTCCTGAAGGAGAAGAAACCTCTCTCAAAATTGTTTCTCCATCTCATGCAGACCCTGGGTCCCCAGAAGACTCTCCCTCATCATCATCATCTGAGCTTTGTTTAAGAGAAAAGGAATTACACTCTGAAAATGATCACAAATCTGACGTTGAACACGTTTTAAACAAAAATGCGATTTTTTATAATGATACAGAAAATAAAAAAGAAAGACATGCAGTAGTTACATCTGAAGTGAGAGAAGTCCAAGAGTTTGCTATGCAGATGACAAAAAATATGAACCCAAATACCACGGATTGGAAATTAGGCATCGGAACTACACCTCAGTCTAGTGATCCGAAAGGCCATTTTGATTTGCGGCTTGTCTGCTGTAATGAAACAAAACCCATGATTCAATTAAAAAGCCACGATATGTCTGCTGATACAAATACTTATAAGGAAATAAAGCCAGGTCAAGACTTGTTCCAGAAGCCATTATGTGCAGATCATTGCAGTGCTAATTATTGCAAAAGCATGGACTCTAAATTAAAAGATGAGACTTCCTCTGCACTGCACAATGACAGAACACCTGGAGTATATGTAAATGAAGAATTACAAAAGTTTAAGAATAAAGTAGACATCTTAAAAGCAGAACACCTGGCGTGGAAAAGAGAGAAAATTCAACTTCAAAAAGAGGTAGAACTTCATTTTCTGCTACTCTGTTTTTTCTCTTTATCAATTCTCTTATCCATTCTGAAAAAAGTTTGTGTGTAAAATTAGGTTGTCTAAATATATAATTGTAAATATAAGTAGATTCAGTCAACTAAGTAATAGGATTTTAAGAAAACGTTCTCAGGTTTGTTCTTAGATCTTTCTGTCAGTCTTCCCTATGAATTGGGAAACTAATTTAGCTATGTATTATGTCATCTTCTGAACCAGTGAAAGTATAAAGGAAATTGTTTAAAAAATGTAATAAGCACTAGGGTTGTTTTATTTCTTAAGTTCATTGGCTTAAATATAATTTACATCCCGTATCCTGGCCAGAGTGGCTCAGTATTTGAGCATTGATCCATGAACCAAGAGGTTCCTGTTTGAATTCAGGGTCAGGGCACATGCCTGTGTTGTGGCTGGATCTGCAGTAGAGGGTGTGCAGGAGACAGCCGATCTATGTTTCTATGTCATCGATGTTTCTCTCTCTCTCTCTCTCTCTCTCTCTCTCTCTCTCTCTCTCTCAAATTAATTTTTAAAATACCCATAAATAGCGTCCCAGAAACAATAAAAGTGAAGGAAACTATGACTGAGAGGAGGGATATAAACAAATATCCCCAACCAAACTCATCTATTTTTGTGCTATAGTGTGTGCAATCTTCTATGGTTTACTGAAAACCTTACAATTTAGAATTCTAATATGATCACACCAAGATATTTTTATTTTATTTTACTTTTCAGTTACAGTTTACATTCAATATTATTTTGTATTAGTTTCATATGTATAGGATTGTGGTTAGATAATCATATACTGTACAACATAGTCACCCCAATATTTCAAGTACCCACCTGCATTGTATATCATCATTGGAATATTATTTAGATATTTTAATAACAAACATATGTACTTTCATATATATATATTTTTATCATCACTCTCAGATGTTTTTGTTGAGTCAAACCCTCACATTATATTGTTTAATAAAGTATGATGATGCCATAAAAAACCCCAAAAACTTACCATTTGTGACAGCATGGATGGACCTAGAGGGCATTATGCTAACTGAAATAAATCAAACAGAGAAAGATAAGTCCCAACTGATTGCACTTATATGTGGAATGTAAAGAGCAAAAAGAAAAATAAATGAACTAAGAAATTGAAAAGATATTCATAGATAACAGACAGATTTGACTGATGGATGCCAGAAGGAATGGGTTGGTAGGTTGGGTCAAAAGTAGGGTCAACAAGTACAAACTGGTAGTTATAGAAAAGTCACAGGGATGTCAAGTACAGCATAGAGAATATAGTCAACCATCTATATATATAAAAGGCTAAGTGACTGACCGTACATCCATCTGAAAGTTCCACTGACCCACCTGCTGGTACATATGACACTGGCAACTTAAAAATAAACATTGACTCGTGCATGGGTGATACATATAAAGCTCTCTCTGGAACCAATGACACTTCAATTTCTAGATTCGATATAGAGAGTGAAGTTGCTAAAACCATTAAAAAGGCTCATTATTGATGAATGCACCATGGCATCCAGTCATGCTATAAACACCATAGATAGATTACTAAGAGAAATTATCATTTGAATGTTGCATTTGGTGGAAAAGTTCTCCTTGGAGGGGATTTTCGACAATATCTCAGTGTTTTGCTGCATGCTGTGCCATCGGCTATAGTACAAATGAGCTTAAAGTACTGTACTGTTTGGGGATGTTTCAGACAGTTGTCCCTTAAAACAAATATGAGATCAGAGGATTCTGCTTATAGTAAATTGTTAGTAAAACTTGGAGATGGCAAACTAGATAGCAGTTTTCATTTGGGAATGGATATTATTGAAATACCCCGTGAAATGATTTGTAACAGATCTGTTATTGAAGCTAGCTTTGAAAATAGTATATCTATAGATAATACTAAAAATATATCTAAATGTGTGATTCTTTGTCCTAAAAGTAAGCATGTTCATAAATTAAATGAAGAAATTTTGGATAGACTCAATGGAGATTTTCACACTTACTTGAGTGATGAATCTATTGATTCAATGGATGATACCGGGAAGGCATATTTTCCCATTGCATTTCTTAATAGTACTACTCCTTTGGGAATGTCATGTCATAAATTAAAATTGAAATTAGGTGCAATTATCATGCTATTGAGAAATCTTAATAGTAAATGGGGTCTTTGTAATGGTACTAGATTTATTATCACGAGATTGCGACCTAACATAATTAAAGCTGAAGTATTAACAGATGCTGTGAAAGGAGAGGTTGCTCTGATTCTAAGAATTGATTGTCCCTGTCTGACACTGGCCTCCTATTTAAATTAATTTGAAGAGAGTTTCCCGTGATGCCAGCATTTGTGATGACTATTGATAAATCACAAGGACAAACTCTAGACAGAGTAGGAATATTCCTACCTGAACCCGTTTTCGGACATGGTCAGTTACATGTTGCTTTCTCTCGAGGTAGAAGTGCATGTGACATTAAAGTTGTAAATATTTTATCACAAGGGAAATTAGTCAAGAACTCTGAAAGTGTTTTTACCTTTAATGTAGTATGCAGGGAGATATTAGAATAAGTTTAATCAATTTATCAGTCATTGTTTTATCAATGTTTTTATATCATGTCTTTGTTGTTATATCATGTTGTTATTGTTTATTTAGTAATCAATTCAAATGTTATTTTCATATGCATCTTACTAATTTTCTTTCATCTCTGACACTTCTATTAGAGAGAAAGGGCGACTAGCAATATTAAAATATTTCTTTTAGTTAATTTCCTTTCAATGTGCACAAATCCGTGCATCAGCCCACTAGTATTGTAAGAAGTGTGAATGGTGTCAGATAGGTATTGAAATTTCAAGGGGTTCACTTTGTAAAGTATCTGATTGTCTAACCACTATGCGGCACAACTGAAACTAATACAAATAATGTTGAATGTGAACTGCAATGTAAAGATTAAAAAATATAAAAAGAGATAGAACACCTTCTAAAAATAAAATCATGGAAATTATCATTTTGACATATATATGTATATATGTATATATATATGTATGTCACATCAATTATTTGCAATAAAATCAATATTTTTCTCTATAGAAGATTAAGTTTTGAGGTTCATTGACTTTTAAAATGGAAAAAGCTTGAGATATGATGCTCTTTTATAAGAAAATGTGGATGAGCCCTCTCATTACACTAAGGCATTAAATTACTTTTCAAAAGTCATACTTAATTTACCTGATTAATTTGACAAAATTTTCTGTTTACTTTTCTGATTGAGCACTATACAATTATATCTTTTCTTTTGGTGCCATAAAATGCTAAGAATTACATCCTTACCAAGTTTGGACAGTTCATTTAATCTTGGTTTTATTTCCATTATTAGTAACTATGGGGCTAAAGTAAGTAGATGACTACTTGTATATCCTCTAGCTATAAGATTTTATAGTGATTGTATTGCTCATTTTCCAGAATTGAACTTTAACCACCAATCCATTGGTTTCACTCTGCTCCAGTGCTGTGGTAAACTGTGGTTCATATATTTTATGAATACCACCACTTTTTTGATGCCCTCAAAGATCTTAAAGAAAAAAGAATTGTAAAAGACAATGGGGAAAGGAATAGCTTAGTGCAGATCCAGGAAAGTTTCCTATTTGTTACTGAAGCACGATTTCACATCCTCTAAATCTGGTGGGTAATGCAAGATCCAGGTTTGAAAGACAGAAGAGGACACATTTTGCATCTTTGTCCTTTTATTTCTCTGTCTTTGCTAGATAAATGGGGTGGGGGTGGGTAAGGAGAATGTTAGGTATCAAAGTGTGGGTGTGATGTGAATAGGAGCACAAAAATAAGAAAGCCCTATTAGAAATCTTGGAAAAGTCATCTTCTTTACTGACACAAATGAAGTAGAATTGACAACAATTTCAATGACCTTTAATAATAAACTTCAACATACAAAATATTTTTATTGGTTCAAGTCATAGCAATTTCATAAAATTAAAGAAAACACAGCCTTTTTAATGAATAACATAATCACAATATCCGTAATATTAAACTTTCAACAAAGGTTAAAGAAAAGAAGGGGCAAAAAAGCAGCAAAAGGGAAGTGTCAAGAAACATGGATGATGGTGCTGATAAGGACAGTGGCAGTATTGGACTGAGTCAGCAGAGCAACAAGGAACACACTGATAACCAGCAGCCAAGTGATAAAATTAATGAAAACACAGTCATTTTCATGAATAAGGTAATAACAAAGCCAAATAATAAAAGCCAAATGATAGAATTAATGAAAACACAAGTTTTTTAATGAGCGAGATGATAACAGTATCCCTAATATCAATCTTTCATCAAAGGTTGAAGAAAAAAAGGAACAGAAAAGCAGTAAAAAGGAAGTGTCAGGAAACATGGATGAGGGTGCTGATGACAGTGGCAGTGGTGGATTGAGTCAGCAGAACAACAGTGAACAAACTGATAAGCAGCAGGTTTCTATTATGGAGAATGAAGAGTCTGACAGGTAAGCCTACAGCAGTACTTAACAGTAGGTAATTATTCTTTTCGTATAAAAAAATTCCAACTTGAGCTAATATTACTGATTAATTTTATATTTTTACGAGAGAGAGTGAACCTTGCTTGGTAATTAGAAAAATGCAAATCAACAAACAATGAGATACCATTTTTAGAACTGATAATGATAACTATTTTATTAAAGAAAATAAAAACCAGAATTGGCGCGTGGGAGGAAAAGGCATTCTTGTGCACTATTGGGAGGTGAAATCAGTGCATCTTCTTTTGAAGGGTAATTGAGTTTCAAAATTTCAAGTATGTCATTCTTTTATCTCAATAGCTTCACTTTCAGAACTAGATCCTACAAGAAAACATGACTTGTATGAACACACATGTATACATTCTAAGGACATTAATTATATATTATTATGTATATCAAGCATACAGTTGGTCATTATATGTATTATTTATATATATATAAGCCTAAGCAACTGAATGACTGAATGGCCAGATGACTGATCGACAGGAGCTGTTCCTGGTGGCCAGTGGGCTCCCACAGCGGGAGCACTGTTCAGCTGTCTGACCTGTCCCAGCAGCCACCAGCCTGGTGGCAGCCACTCACTCCCTCAGTAGTCATGTAGGTCCAATCTCTGGAGAACGGGCCAGGCACTGATGGACCTGCACTGTTGGCAGGATCCTGACAGTGACACTGGCCTCCTGGAAGTCGGCCTCGAGCATCACGGCCACTTCCCCTCCCTGGAAGCTTGGCAAGGAAAAAAGATATACTAGTGAAAGCAGCTGTCAGGTGGCTCCCAACAACTGGTGCGAATGTCAGCAGGATGGATACGGATCCCAGGCCAGCAAGGGCACCTCACTGTCCACCCAGAGGACTGATCACTGATCGCATCCCAGCCCCCCCCCCCCCGCCGCAATCCCCTTGGAAGGGGCAGCAGGTGCAGGGCTCATGGCTGGCGAGCACTGCTGCAGCTGTGTGAGCCTCTCCTGATTGGGACTGACTGGGCAGGTGCAGCTGGGCCTGGATGAGCAGGAGCAGCAGGCAGGAGGGCAGGCAGCATTGGACTGCCAGTTTCGGCCTGATCCCAAGGCCACGCCAAGGGACCCCACCGGTGCACGATTCTGTGCACTGGGCCTCTAGTATATATATAAAATGTGACATAGATTTTAAAGATATATAATATACACATATGCATTAAGGATATTTATATAAATGTTACAAATATACATATGTATGTTAAGGATATTTATTACAACATTGCATAACAAAAAGTTGAAGATAGTATAAATAGCTATCTATAAGGAAATACTTTGTTATACCCATAAAATAATGTAGTATGCAGCCACTGGAAAAAGAATGAGCGTAGTTCTGGTCTACAGTGTACTGATTGTTAGACAATTGAAGTGTATTTATTTTTTTTTTTTTACATTTTTTCCCCTTTATTAATTAAGATATTATAAATGTGTCCTTATCCCCCCAATGTCCCCTTATCCTCCAATCCTGTCCTCACCCTCACCCTTGTTGTCCACATCCATCACTCATGCTTATATGCATGCATACAAGTCCTTTGGTTGATCTTTCACCCTCACCCCCACCCTCCCCTACCTTCCCTCTGAGTTTTGAGCATCTGATCGATGCTTCTCTGTCTCTACATCTGTGTTTGTTCATCGGTTTATGTTGTTCATTATAATCCACAAATGAGTGAGAGCATGTGATATTTATCTTTCTCTGACTGACTTATTTCACTTAGCGTAATGCTCTCTTGCTCCATCCATGCTATTGCAAATGGTAAGAGTTCCTTCCTCTTTACAGCAGCATAGTATTCCATTGTGTAGATGTGCCAAAGGTTTTTAATACATTCATCTGCTGATGGGCACTTAGGCTGATTCCAAATCTTAGCTATGGTAAATTGTGCTGCTATGAACATAGAGAAGCATATATCCTTTCTGACTGGTGTTTCTGGTTTCTTGGGATATATTCCTAGAAGTGGGGTCATTGGGTCAAATGGAAGTTCCATTTTTAGATTTTTGAGGAAACTCCATACTGTTCTCCACAGTGGCTGCACCAGTTTGCATCCCCACCAGCAGTGAACAAGGGTTCCTCTTTCTTTGAATCCTCGCAGCATTTGTCATTTGTTGATTTGTTGATGATAGCCATTCTGGCAGGTGTGAGGTGGTACCTCACTGTCATTTTTATTTGCATCTCTCACATGATTAGTGACTTTAAGCATGTTTTCATATGTCTCTCAGCCTTATGTATGTCCTCTTTCAAAAAGTATCTATTTAGGTCTGTTTCCCATTATTTGATTGGGTTGTTTATCTTCCTTTAGTTAAGTTGTATGAGTTCCCTGTAAATGTTCGAGATTAAACCTTTATCAGAGATATCATTGGCGAATATGTTCTCCCATGCAATGGGTTTTCTTGTTGTTTTGCTGTGCAGAAGCTTTTTATTTTGATATATATAGTCCCATTTGTTCATTTTCTCTTTAGTTTCCATTGCCCTAGGAGCTGTGTCAGTGAAGAAATTCCTTCGGCATATAGCTGAGATTTTGCTACCTGTGGATTCCTCTAATATTTTTATGGTTTCCCATCTTATGTTTAAGTCCTTTATCCATTTTGAGTTTATTTTTGTGTATGGTGTAAGTTGGTGGTCTAGTTTCATTTTTTTGCATGTGTCTGACCAAATTTCCCAACACTATTTATTGAAGAGACTGTCTTGACTCCATTGTATGTTCTTGCCTCCTTTGTCAAATAATAATTGAGCATAGTGGTTTGGGTCGATTTCGCGGATCTCTGTTCTATTTCATTGGTCTATATGTATATTCTTGTGCCAGTGCCAGGCAGTTTTGAGAACAGTGGTTTTGTAATACAGCTTGATATCTGGTATTGAAATCCCTCCTACTTTGTTTTTCTTTCTCAGGATCGCAGCAGCTTTTCACTTCTTTTTTCTTTTTTTATTCCAGATGAATTTTTGGAGGGTTCTGTCTAGATCTGTTAACTATGCTCTTGGTATTTTAATGGGGAGTGCATTTAATCTATAGATTGCTTTGGGTAGTATGGACATTTTGATGATGTTGATTCTAGCAATCTATGAACACGGTATGTTCTTCCATCTGTCTATGTCTTCCTCTATCTCTTTTTTCAAAGTCCTGTAGTTTTCTGGGTAGAGGCCTTTTATCTCCTTAGTTAAGTTTATTCCTAGGTATCTTAATTTTTTGGTGCAATGGTAAATGAGGTTTGTTTTTTTTAATTACTTTTTCTGCAAGTTCACTATTGGCATAATAAAAATGCCATCGATTTCTTAGCATTAATTTTGTATACTGAAACATTGCCAAATTCATTTATTCGTTCTAATATTTTTTTGATGGAGTCCTTAGGGTTTTCTAAGTACAGTATCATGTCATCTATGAATTATGACAATTTTCTTCTTCTTTTCCAATTAGGATGCCTTTTATTTCTTCTCCTTGTCTGATCGCTTTGGCTTGCACTTCCAGTACTATGTAGAACAGGAGTGGTAAAAGTGGGCATCCTGTCTTGTTACTGTTCTTAAGGGAAACGGTTTTAGTTTTTGCCCATTGAGTATAACATTGGCTGTAGGTTTTTCATATAAGGCTTTTATAATTTTGAGGTGTGATCCCTCTATTCCCACTTTGCCGAGCATTTTTAAAAATATATTTTATTGATTTTTTACAGAGAGGAAGGGAGAGGGATAGAGAGTTAGAAACATTGATGATGAGAGAGAAATATCCATCAGCTGCCTCCTGCACACCCCCTGCTGGGGATGTACCCGCAACCAAGGTTCATGCCATTGACTGGAATCAAACCTAGGACCTTTCAGTCTGCAGGCCGACACTCTATCCACTGAGCCAATCCGGTTAGGGCTTTGCTGAGTGTTTTTATCAGAAAAGGGTGTTGGACTTTGTCAAATACCTTTTCTGCATCCATCGATATGATTATGTGATTTTTGCTTCTCAATTTGTTTATGTGATGTATCACGTTTATTGATTTGCGGATATTGTACCAGCCTTGCATTCCTGGAATAAATCCCACTTGGTCATGGTGTATGATCTTTCTAATGTAATGCTGGATCTGGTTTATTAGAATTTTGTTGAGTATTTGAGCATCTATGTTCATCAGGGATATTGGCCTGTAATTCGCTTTCTTTGTGGTGTCCCTTTCTGGTTTTGGGATTAGGGTAATGCTGGCTTCATAGAAAGAGCTTGGAAGTGTGCCTTCCTCTTGAACTTTTTGGAATAGTCTGAGAAGGATTGGCTTTAGTTCTTCTTTGAATGTTTGGTAAAACTCCCCTGTGAAGCCATCTGGTTCAGGGCTTTTGTTTGCTGGAAGCTTTTTGATTAGTTTCAATTTCATCAGTAGTTATTGGCCTATTCAGGTTTTTTGACTCTTCCTGGTTGAGTTTTGGAAGCTTGTATTTTTCTAGGAATGTGTCCATTTCGTCGAGGTTGTCCAGTTTGTTGGAGTAGAGTTGTTCATTGTATTTTTTGACAATACTTTGTATATCAGTAGGGTCAGTTGTTACTTCACCTCTTTCATTTCTGATTTTATTTGGGTCCTCTCTCTTTGCTTCTTGGTGAGCCTGGCTAGAGGTTCATCAATCTTGTTAATCCTTTCAAAGAACCAGCTTTTGGTTTCATTGATCTTTTGTATTGTGTTTTTTTTGTTTTTTGTTTTTTGTTTTTTTGGGTTTTTTTTTTTTTTTTTGTCTCTATGTTTCTTTCTTTCTCCTCTGCTCTTTATTATTTCCTTCCTTCTGGATACTGTGGGCTTTTCTTGTTGCTCTCTTTCTAACTCTTTGAGTTGTAGAATTAGATAATTTATTACCAGTTTTTCTTGTTTTTTTGAGGTCGGGCTGTAGAGCTATGAACTTCCGTATGAGGACTGCTTTAAATGTGTCCCATAGATTTTGGATTGTTGTGTTTTCATTGTCATTTGTTTCCAGGATGCTTTTTATTTCTTCTTTGATCTCTCTGGTGACCCAGTCATTGTTTAATAGCATGCTATTTAGCCTCCAAGTGTTAGATTTCTTTTTCAATGTTTTTATTGTGGTTGATTTCTAATTTTATGTCATTGTGATCTGAGAAGATGCTTGTTATGATTTCTATTCTCTTGAATTTGAAGAGACTTTTCCTGTTTCCTAATATATAGTCTATCTTTGAAAATGCCCCATGTGCACTGTAGAAGAATGTAGCTTTGGGGTGAAATATTCTGAATATGTCAATTAAGTCCATCTGATCTAGTGAGTCATTTAGGATTGCTTTTTCTTTGCTGATTTTTTGTTTAGAGGACTATCCAGTGGTGTCAGTGGGGTATTAAAGTTCCCTACTATGACTGTATTGCTATCGATCTCTCCCTTGATATCTTCCCGAAGTTGTTTTATGTTTTGGGTGCTCCTATATTGGGTGCATATATGTTTACCAGTGTTATATATTCTTGTTGAATTGCTCCCTTTAGTATTATGTAGTGGCCTTCCTTATATCTTGTTATGGCCTTTATTTTGAGGTCTGTATTGTCATATATAAGTATCGCAACCCAGCTTTTTTCTTATTTCCATTTGCCTGAAAAATTTTTTTCCATCCCTTCACTCTCAGTCTGTGTGAATCCTTTGTTCTGAGGTGGGTCTCTTGCAGACAGCAAATATATGGGTCATGTTTTCTAATCCATTCAGCTAACCTGTGTCTTTTGATTGGAGCATTTAATCCATTTACATTTAATGTTATTATTGAAAAGTACTTGTTTGTGGTCATTTTTATCCTTTTTTAAAAAAAAATTATATCTTTATTGTTCAGATTATTACAGTTGTTCCTCTTTTTTCTCCCCATAGCTCCCCTCCACCCTGTTCCCACCCCATCCTCTACCCTTACCCTCCCCCCCCGCTATCCTCATCCATAGGTATATGATTTCTGTCCAGTCTCTTCCCGCACCCCCCACACCCCTTTCCCCCTGAGAATAGTCAGTCCACTCCTTTTCTATGCCCCTGATTCTATTATATTCACCAGTTTATTCTGTTCATCAGATTATTTATTTACTTGATTTTAAGATTCACTTGTTGATAGATGTGTATTTGTTATTAATAATTTGTATCTTTACATTTTTCTTCTTCTTCCTCTTCTTAAAGGATACCTTTCAGCATTTCATATAATACTGGTTTGGTGGTGATGAACTCCTTTAGCTTTTTCTTATCTGTGAAGCTCTGTATCTGAACTTCAATTCTGAATGATAGCTTTGCTGGGTAAAGTAGTCTAGGTTGTAGGTTCTTTTTTTAAAAAAATATATTTTATTGATTTTTTAAAGAGAGGAAGGGAGAGAGATAGAGAGTTAGAAACATCAATGAGAGAGAAACATCGATCAGCTGCCTCCTGCACATCTCCTAATGGGGATGTGCTCACAACCAAGGTACATGCCCTTGACCGGAATCAAACTTGGGACCTTTCAGTTCACAGGCCGACACTCTATCCACTGAGCCAAACCAGTTTCAGCTAGGTTGTAGGTTCTTGCTATTCACCACTTTGAATATTTCTTGCCACTCCCTTCTGGACTGCATAGTTTCTGTTGAGAAATCAGCTGATAGTCATATGGTTACTCCCTGTAGGTAACTGAGTTTTTCCTCTTGGTGCTTTTCAGATTCTTTGTCTTTTGCTCTTGGCATTTTAATGATGATGTGTCTTGGTGTGGTCTTCTTTGGATTCCTCTTGTTTGGGGTTCTCTGCGCTTCCTGGACTTGTAAGTCTATTTCTTTCACCAGGTAGGGGAAGTTTTCTGTCATGATTTCTTCTAATAGGTTTTCACTATCTTGCACTCTCTCTTCTTCTGGTACGCCTATAATTCTGATGTTGGTACACTTGAAGTTGTCCCAGAGGCTCCTTACACTATCTTCGTATTTTGGGGTTCTTTTTTCTTTTTGTTTTTCCAGTTGGGTGTTTTTGCTTCTTCGTATTTCTAAACTTTGACTTAATTCTTGCGATCCTCTAGTATGCTGTTGGACCTCTGTATAATATTCTTTAATTCAGTCAAGTATGCTTAATTTCCAGTTGGTCCTTGTTCATATCCTCGAGAGTCTCACTAGATTTCTTGAGGGTCTCACTAAACTTATCAGCGGTTTCTAGAAAATTCTTGAAAAACCTTATAAATGTGGTTTTGAACTCTATATCCAGTAGTTTGCTTTCCTCCATTTCTGTCATTTGTGACCTGTTTCTTTGTCTCCACGTTTTTTATACTTCCCTGTGTTGATAGAGTGGCTTTCTGTGCTAGGTGTCCTATGGGGCCCAGTGGCTCAGCCTCCCCAATTACCTGAGGTGGACACTCTTGGTGCACTCCTTTGTGGGCTTTGTGCACAGTCTTGTTGTAGTTAAGCCTTGATTGTTGTAGGTATCTCTGGGAGGAATTGACCTCCAGGCTAATTGGCTTTGAGAATCAGCTGTGTCTGCAGTGGGAGAACTTCTGTGCTGGAGATGCCCTTCTGGGGAAGGACTTGCTTCAGTGGGGCTTTGGTGCTCACTGTGTCTGCCCCCTGAGTGTGTCCCTTATGGATCTGAGGAGTTGTAATCTGGATGGTCCCACTCTGACCACTGGGTGCAGTGGCTCTTGGATCTCTAAGGAGGTGCTAATTTAGCTTTTGCCTGAGGCTACCCAGAAGGAGCTATGGAGATATCTGAAGATTCCTCTTCTTTGTTTGGGATTTGGAGGTGCCCAGATGAGGCCCAACTGTGAAGCAATGCAAGCTGCTGCGGGGCCTTGGGCCTTCTTTTGGAAGTTCTGGGACTCTCTGACCCAGCTGCAGTTTGTTAGGTAATTTTCAGATTGCAAAGGGCCAGGCCTTTCATAAGCAAAAGCCTCTGCTAACAGCTTGGGTGGACTGGCGTCTCAGTGAAGCAACAAGGCAGAGCAAACAGCTATGGCTGAAACTCAGTCCTACCCAAAGAGACCCTGTGTCTCAGTGTCCCAGTAAGGTAATCGCTGCAAGCACCTCTGAGAGAAAGCTGCCCTCGAGTTCCCCCCGCTGCCAGACAGTCCAGTTTCTCCCCGTATGAGTCTGGGTCCCCAGAGACTCGCCTGGAACTGGAGTTCAGAGCAGTAGGGAGCTTGAGACTCCTTCCGGATTGAAAAAGGCAACTGTGTCCTCAGTTGCCAACCCTTTCCACGTGCGCCTCTGTCCTTCTGCACTTTATTTCCACACCTCCTGTGAGTCTCAGTGTGCTTTTCTCTTTCCTTCTAGTTGTAGAATTTCCACTCAGCCAGCCTTCTTGTGATTCTGGATGATGTCCTTTTTGTCTTTTAGTTGTATTTTTGAATTTGTTGTGGGAGGCATCAATTTCCCGTGTTTACCTATGCCGCCATCTTGGTTTCTCGTCATTTTTATTCTTAATGTTTGTGCTTCTTCTTGTCTTTTTTTCGTCTTTTTACAGCAGTCCCTTTAGGCTTGGTAGTAATAAACTCTCTTAGCCTTTTTTTTTTTTGTCTGTGAAGCTCCTGATTCCACCTTCAATTTTGAATGATAGCCTTGCTGGGTATACTGTTCTTGGATTCATTCCCTTGCTCTGCATCACTTTGTATATTTCATTCCATTCCCTTCTTGCCTGGTGTGTTTCTTTTGAGAAGTTAGCTGATATTCTAATAGGAGATCCCTTGTAGGTAACTTTCTGTCTTTCTCTGGCAGCCTTTAAGATTCTTACTTTGTCGTTGGTGTTTGCGAATTTAATTGTGATGGGTCTTGGTGTTGGTCTTTTGGGGTTCATCTTGTTTAGCACTCTATGTTCTTCTTGGACTTGTGTAGCTTTTTTCTTGCCAGTATCAGGGAAGTTTTCTGTCATTATTTCTTCAGACAGGTTTTCTATTCCTTGCTTCTCCTCCTCTCCTTCTGGTACCCCTATGAAGCAAATGTTGTTTCATTTTGCATTGTCCCAAAGCTCCCTTAGGCTCTCCTCTTGCTTTTTAAGCTTTTTTCCAGTTGCTTCTGTGTTTGTGTGGTTTTTTCCTACCTTGTCTTCTAATTCACTGATGTGGTCCTCAGCCTCTTCTAGTCTGCTTTTTAAGCCTTCCATTGTGTTCTTTATTGCAGCTATGTCGTTCTTCATTTCCTCTTGGTTCCTTTTCATGTTGGTGACATTCTCATTCAGCTCCTTATGATTCTCATTGAGTTGTGTGTATTTGTCATCCAGCCCTTTGAGCATCCTTATAACTATCATTCAGAATTCTTTCTCTCATAAGTTAGTAGCCTCAATTTCATTTAATTCCCTTTCTGGTGATTTTTCTTTCCTTTGTGGGTTGCTTTTTTATCTTCCCATGTTTTGCTGTAATGTTTTAATTGTAGCTCAGATTGCTTTGCTACCCAGTTTCTTTTGGGTGTGGTGCTACTGGTGTGACCTCTCAGGTCTCCTGGGCTTGGTAGTCTAGAGTAGCTCCCTACTTGAGCTATTTGGGTTCTCTTGATGTAGGCCTGCGAGCTGGAAATGCACAACTGAGGTGTCTAGAAGTCAACAGCTGTGGAGGGGGTGTTCCAATTTTTGCTGTCTTATGCCCTTGGTTGAAATCACGTGTGCCCAGCAGGGACTCACAGTGGTACCCAGGAACCACCTATTGGGGTGTTGGGGCTCAGGAGGCCTCTATTCTGGTAAGGCATGACTATGGTGTCCAAAGTTCTGTAGTTGTGGGGTGGGCAGACTCAGCTTTTGCTGCTGCCTTCATGGTTGGGAACATGTGATCCCAGCGGCACTTCACAGAGGCACCTGTGGTGTGTTTGCCAGCAGGGTGTACTGACACACTCTGAAGGGCCCTGGCACTGAAACCACTGGATTGCTGTGTCTGTGGGCAAGTATCCCAGAAGAGGGGATTCAGTGTTTCTACAGCCCAGCAGCGCACCCCTGTTTATTTAAATGTGTGTCCAGCAGGGCTCACAGTGGGGCCCCAGGGCTGCCTGTGGAGCAGTGGTCTTGGGAGAACTGCACGCTGGAAAAGCATGCAACTGTAGTGTCCAGAGATCTGCATCTGTGCGGTGGGGAAACTCAATTTTTGCTGACACACCTGTGGTGGATAGGTGCGTGTTCCCAGTGGTGGCACACAGGAGCTCCCGCCCTGAGTTTGCTAAGACAGGCACACTGAAGCACTCTGAAGGGCCCTGGCATGCTTAATCGAGGCATCTTTGGGCAGGTATCCAGGATGGGTGAATTCAGAATTTCTACTGCCCAGGGGAGTGAGTCCCTATTTGTCCAAAATCGGACCCAGGGGAGGCTCACTGAGGCTTCCCAAAGTGCCCTGTGGATAGGTGGGCTCAGGGGGAATGAGCAACTGTGGCAGTGCATCTGCCAGAGGCGCTGACCTCTGATGCACTCTGAGGGGCCCTGGCACTGAGGGGCCCTGGTACTGAGAGGCCCTGGCGCTAAAGTTGCGCAGCTGGGTGTGTGGGCAGTTATTCAGGCAGAGGGAATTCAGAATTTCTATTGGGGGGCAGTGCGCCTGTGTCTGTACAAAATCACACCCAGCTGGGGCTCACAGTGACTCCCAAGAGAAGTTTATGGAGTGGTGTGCCTTGGAGACCTGCTCACTGGAGATGCATGAATGCGATGTTGGAGGTCTGCCACTGGGGAGGGGGAAGCTGCACTTACTGCTGCAGGCGCAGTGCTCCTTTAGAGGTGGAAATCCCAGGGTCTGCGAGTCTGCAGGTATGGCAGCAGGATTTTGGCTGGAGTGGCTGCCGGTCACAGACAGTGTCCAAGGCCTATCTGGGTGGTGGTGCTGATGAGTTCCTAGAAGAGGCCACTCTCCCTTTCAAGATGGCCTGGGCTCCCAGTTCAAGTCCTGCAGTCTGGGGAGTGCCCGCAGCGGTGGTAGTCTCTCCCTGTCCCAGAGAGCCTGGTCTGCCAGCCTCTGCTGCTCCTGCCAGATTTAACTGTCCCTCCCTCACTCACACACATACCACACACATCCACACACTCTCCTTTCATACCCTCACTCACTCACTTCCTATCCCTCACCTCCATCCTGCCAGCCGCCATCTTTTTCTTCACTCCTGTTATTCCTGCTTTGCTGAAGTGTATTTAAAGTATTGGGTTTAATGTCACGTCTTAGACAAATTTTGTGAGGATACTTTTAATACCTGCTCAGTTATGATAGAAACTTATATGCTACACTGTCACTCTACTTTGTTTCCATCTAAATTACTAGCTACTAGCTTTTTGTGCTTGTCCCTAATTCCTGAGTGTTCAAATATTGGACCCTCAAATTAATCTGAAAGCCCAGGGATTTCACAAGGCAATTTGTCCCATATCTTATATACAAATTTCAGAATATTGAGTAAAAGCTATTAAGCACATCAAGGGATTAATCTGCTAGATCAGGAGTTGACAAACTTTTTTGGTAAAGGGCCAGACACTCAGTATTGTGGGCTTCATGAACCATCGGTCTCTGAAATCTGTCATAGACACTAGATAAACCAAGGTGCTCCTAATGTCGTGAATCTTTTTGAAAGGTACCATGAGTGCATGCCTTTATCCTTCTTTTTTAAAGAGAATACATTTCAGTATGTACCTCACCCAATTTTTCAACAGGGACTGCATATTACAAAATTTACAAAAATTCAGTTTATAAAGTAAGAATATTACATGCATGTTTCCCCCTTTATTTCAATTACACAATTTTAATATGATTGATTACAGTGTACTTTGTACATTTGAGTAGTATATTCTAGAGTTGGATGATTTGCATCCAGAAAGAAATCCTTCGGTCATCTTTGTAAGCATGAGAAACATGATAATAAGGTTAGTGAATATTATATATCTAGAAAAAATCATGGCATCTTTTAGGTGTATAATTTTGTGAATTTATTATGTAACACTAGACTGGCATGTTTTACACCATATAGTGCCACAGGTGTGTAATTAAAAAACTTTCAAGTACTACAAAAATACTTCATAGTCGCTATGGAAGGATTGAAAGCTACAGCTAAACATGAAGCAGATGAGATCATCCAGGGCTGTTCCATTTAGCTACAAAGTCCTGAAAACAATGATCTATGCTCACTGATTCTAATTTCCCTTCCATGCACTCTTGAGCCCACTCTAGTAATTTTCAGTCCCACCTCGTCAACAAAATTGTTTTTCGCAAGGTTAGTACTTGTTTTCCTCTAATAAATCTAGACATAATGTTTTAGGCCTGGTTTTACATAACCTATCAGCAATATTTGACCCAATGGAAAACTCTCTTTTTTCATTTGTCTCTTAGAACTTTGAGTTTCAGTGGGGAAGGGGAACATAATCACCTGGATTCCTCCTTGCCTTTCCTAGTCTGTCCTTAGTCTGGTTTCTCCTCATTTCCCTCCTTTTACACAAGCAAGTGTCCCAGGATTCAGGCTTTGATCTTTTTTCTCATGACTTTTACTTCCTTGTATATACTAATGATCTTCAAATTTATATCTCCAGACCAAACCTCTCTCCTCAATGCCAGACGTATATATCAAATTGCCTACTTGATATCTTTTTTTTTTTAATAGCCATTGGTTGTTCCAGACATAAGATCTCCAAAATTGAACTATTGATCTTCTTTCTCATACTTGCCCTTCATGTGGTCTTTCTTGTTTGAGTTAATGACAGCTCTTCCAATTGCTCTGCCAAAAACTTGGGTTCAAACTCAACTGCTATCTTTCTCTTTATCTTAAACCTCACATCAAATCTGTCAGCAACTCTTGTCAGGTTATCTTCAAATTAAAGAGAGACCCCAATGTCCAATGTAAGGGACTAATTCAGGCAAGGAGGTGTCCCAAAGCCAAAAGTCTGTTATATATAATAAAGTAGGTTTTCTGAATGTGTATGTGAAAAAACTGACAAATTAGTTTACCTGCTTTTACTTTTGTAGACACGTTTGTTTAAAATTAAGTGTGAATGAAAAGTTTAGTTTCACAGAAAAATTTTCTATAGATATTATTGCTTATGTATTTACCATAGTTTTGAGACTGTGATAAGTATGCAATCTAAATTAAAATAAACATTTTTCCAAAAATACACTTTAGTTATATTTAACTAAAAAATAAACAATATTTTTAAAAACAAAACAAAATTTAAATTTTATAAGAACAGAAGACAGTTTTCCTATATAATCATCTTTGGATGATGATATATCCAGCCACTCCCGTTGTGGTGTGACATTAATGTTCGATGTTGAGGCCCTTGCTTTAGGTAATCCTGCCTTGAAAAACCTGTCAAGTTTAGTTTGAACTTTTGAAGTCTGCTATTTTTTATAATTAACTCCCTAATGTTTCAAAAATGGGTGTAATAGAGCTGCATTTCATTATCTGATGAATTGCCAATAAGTGTTATTAGATCATGGAGATGAGATCCAAGCACTAATAACTTTATATTTGGGCATGTTGTTTCTTCTTCCTCATTATCGTCACTTCTACCCTCATCTTCCCAGGTCATCACCTAATCTGCTATTTCACTTTCAGTCCGTGTGGTACCCAGGGTCACCTTCATCTTCTTCTAACCACTGTAATCATCTTCCTCAGCTACTTGTCCACCAATATTCTGTGTTGTCCCACAGTAATGAGTAACCTCTACACCTTCTAAATGCAAGTCTCTCTTCATTGTCAAGCCAATTCTTCCAACCAGTTTCCAATGTTTGCACTTTCACTTCTTTTCATGCTGCATCAAAATTTAAAAATTGCTGATTTAAAGGGTAACGGTAAGTTTTGTAAGATACGCTGTCCAGTTGTATGTTCATCATTACCTTCTGTCTGCAATACAACCACTACTTCCTCTAAAAATTTTTTGCGGTATGTTCATTTAGTCCCCAGAATTATCCCCCAGGTCCATGGGCTGGATATGTGATGTATTTTTGGCAAAAACATACATCTAAATCTGCCATCCTCTGAACAGAAAGTATTTTTGGATGGATGAGCAAGAGCATTGTCTAAATGCAATAAACATTTTGCATCCTCTGGTGGTATTCCCACCTCTTCACCTTGAAACTTCCTGACTGCAGGTAAAAATGCTTTCAAAATCCACTCTTGCAAAACGTCTGAGTTGAGCCATGCCTTTTTAGAGTTGCCATACAAAGGAGGCAGATGATTCATTCTATTTTTTAAAACTCCAGGTTTATGAGTTTTTCCAGTGATTACAGGTGTCAGTTTACTAGGACGTGACCCATCTGTGTGGGCACATAGCAGTGCCAAGATCCTGTCCTTGCTGACTTTTCTTCCCGTGTCGGTTTCCGCTATTTGCAGACTGGTGTGTTTTCAGGCACAGAAGCCGGAACAAACCACTTTTGTCAGCATTGTAAACCCGAGGCTGTAGTGGCATTGCATTATTTATACGTTCTATTAATTTTTGCCTAAATGGTTCAGGCTCTTCTGTTGGAGCACTTAAATTTTCACCGTAAATTCATTTTCTCATAATTCCGTGCCTTTTGTGAGAGCGCCCAAGCCACCCATCACTTGCTTTGAATGGTGTGTTCATATGATTTGCAAACTAAACTGCTGCAGATCTCAATTCAGCTGCCTGCACCGGGCCCACAGGAACGCTGTTGTGTGCACACTTCAACAATGCTTCCTCAACTGAAGTGTCACCAGCCCATTCATTTGCTTTCCGGTGCCAATTTCATCAGTTTCCCATGTTTTCTGTGATTGGTG
The DNA here is from genome assembly GCF_963259705.1 of Myotis daubentonii. Lineage (NCBI taxonomy): Eukaryota > Metazoa > Chordata > Mammalia > Chiroptera > Vespertilionidae > Myotis > Myotis daubentonii. The sequence continues at coordinate 131,413,173 of NC_081840.1, read as the reverse complement.
TTTACCCTGTACCACATATTAACATATTTTTTAATTTGTCTTTGTTTTGTTGTTAACCCTCACTCAAGGACATTTTTTCCACTGATTTTTTAGAGAGAGTGGAAGTGAGGGAGGGAGATTCAGAAACCTCCATGTGAGAGAAGCACAGCTAGTGGACCAGGGCTGGGGATGGAACCTGCAACCCAGGTATGTGCCCTTGATCAGGAATTGAATCTGTGATCTTTTTGGTGCGCAGGCCGGCGCTCTCACCACTTAGCCACAATGGCCAGGGTCATCTTTGTTACTTTTTAATGTCAAATACAGTTTGCTTTTTTTTTATGCCATGTTGCTGACACGGATGAACACACCCACTCCTGACTCTTCTAATTTGCAGTTTAGCGTTAAATTAAGTCCTTTCCTTTTGTTTATATTTTAAGGTGAGGGTTGGAATGATGTGTTTAATACATAATTTTAAATTTATAGTGAATAGGTCTAATAATGCATGCATTCACCAGTCACCAAGGATAAGCAAATGCACACGGCTGGGGCACAGCTCAGTGCACATGGGAATGGCGGCTGGCATATGTTAAAACTTCTGCAGACAGTCACTCTACTCACCAACAGAACCAATTACCCATGCACCACGTGGTGTGATTTTGTCCTAATCATTTGCTGAACATTGTTTAGGAACAATGATTCTTGGATTTAAATATGTAGACTATAGTTGCCGATAAGTAATACTCATTTACGTTGGTGAAATTATTACAGTGGTTTTACAACATATGGCTTTTTGAAAAAATGTTAAAAATAACTGTGAAATAATAAAAAAAACTGTTGAGTATAAGCAAATTTTGGTTAAAAGCATTTTCAAATTAATGGGTTGTTAATTTTCACATATGACATACAGACCAGAAGTTTTATCCATTAAACCCAAAGTCTGTTAATTCAAGGTCCACAAACTTAAGAGATGACTGTATATCAAAATTCAATCATATCTTCCAGGCCCAGGTCAGCATCATCTGCTCTCTCGATTAGCTTAATAGCCAATTAATTGATTTTGTTCTTTCTTTTTTCCTTCTTTCCTTCCTGTCTTCCTTCCTGCCTTCCTCCTTCCTGCCACCTTCCTTCTTCTTGCTCTTCCCCTACTCCTCTCTCCTTGCCTTTCCCCCAATTTTCTTTTTTCCCCATCAATTCTAGTCTTTTGTTCAATTCTAAATATAGTGGGCCTATTAAAATATAAGTCAGATTGTGTTGTTCCTCTGGTCAATACCTTCAAATTGCCTGATTCACTCAGAGTACATGAGTCCCACAGATGCCCCAGCCTGGGATTGAACCTGAAACCTGGGTAGGTGTCCTGATTTGAAATCAAACTCGAATTCAGGTGTATGGAACAATGCTCCAAACAACTGAGCCAACTGGCCAGGGCTAACCAAATGTGTTCTGTTTAAAAGTTGCCTTTCATCAGCTATGTTCAAAATGAAAACTATTTCATATTCAATATTTAGAGACTTATCATTGAAGTTTGGGTCAAGAGGCATTGTTTAATAATTGGTCTCAGGAAGCTCCTCCCCCCTTTTCTAATATATTTTTTTTCTTGCTTAAAGTAATACAAAGGGTATTACATATGTGTCAATTTCCCCCCCCCCACCCTAGACAGTCCCCTAGCCTCCCCTATCCCCCAGTGTCTTATGTCCATTGGTTATGCTTATATGCATGCATACAGGTCCTTTGGTTGATGTCTTACCCCCCTACCTCCTGCACCCCAACCCTCCCCGGCCTTCCCGCTGCAGTTTGACAATCTGTTTGAGGCAGCTCTGCCTCTGTATCTATTATTGTTCAAAAGTTTATAATGGTCTCTATTATCCATGAATGAGTGAGATCATGTGGTATTTTTCCTTCATTGACTGGCTTATTTCACTTAGCATAATGCTCTCCAGTTCCATCCATGCCATTGCAAATGATAAGAGTTCCTTCCTTTTTAGAGCAGCATAGTATTCCATCGTGTAGATGTACCACAGTTTTCTAATCCATTCATCTACTGATGGGCACTTAGGCTGTTTCCAGATCTTAGCTATGGTGAATTGTGCTGCTATGAACATAGAGGTGCATATATCCTTTCTGACTGGTGTTTCTGGTTTCTTGGGATATATTCCTAGAAGTGGGATCACAGGGTCAAATGGGAGTTCCATTTGTAGTTTTTTGAGGAAACTCCATACTGTCTTCCATAGTGGCTGCACCAGTCTGCATTCCCACCAGCAGTGCACAAGTGTTCCTTTTTCTCCACATCCTCTCCAGCACTTGTCGTTTGTTGATTTGTTGATGATAGCCAGTCTGACAGGTGTGAGATGGTACCTCATTGTTGTTTTGATTTGCATCTCTCGGATGATTAATGACTTTGAGAATGTTTTCATATCTCTCTTGGCTTTCTGACTGTCCTCTTTTGAAAGGTGTCTATTTAGGTCCTTTGCCCATTTTTTGACTGGATTGTTTATTTTCCTTTTGTTAAGCTGTATGAGTTCCCTATAAATTTTGGAGATTAGGCCCTTATCAGATATGACATTGGCAAATATGTTTTCCCACACAGTGAGTTTTCTCATTGTTTTGTTGATGGTTTCTTTTGCTGTGCAGAAGCTTTTTATTTTGATATATATAGTCCCATTTGTTCATTTTCTCTTTAGTTTCAAGTGCCCTAGGAGTTGTATCAGTGAAGAAATTGCTTCGGCATATGTCTGAGATTTTGTGGCCTTTGGATTCTTCTAGAATTTTTATGGTTTCCTGTCGTACATTTAAGTCCTTTATCCATTTTGAGTTTATTTTTGTGTATGGTGTAAGTTGGTGGTCTAGTTTCATTTTCTTGCATATATCTGTCCAATTTTCCCAACACCATTTATTGAAGAGACTATCTTGGCTCCATTGTATGTTCTTGCCTCCTTTGTCAAATATTAACTGAGCATATTGGTTCGGGCCGATTTCTGGGCTCTCTATTCTATTCCATTGATCTATATGCCTATTCTTGTGCCAGTACCAGGCAGTTTTGAGAACAGTGGCTTTGTAATACATCTTGATATCTGGTATTGAGATCCCACCTACTTTGTTCTTTTTCAGGATTGCTGCAGCTATTCGGGGTCTTTTTTTTATTCCAGATGAATTTTTGGAGAGTTCGTTCTAGATCTATGAAGTATGCCATTGGTATTTTAATGGGAAGTGCGTTGAATTTATAGATTGCTTTGGGTAGTATGGACATTTTAATGATGTTGATTCTACCAATCCATGAACACGGTATGTTCTTCCATCTGTTTATGTTTTCCTCTATATCTTTTTTCAATATCCTGTAGTTTTCTGAGAAGAGGTCTTTTACCTCTTTAGTTAAGTTTATTTCTAGGTAGCTTAATTTTTTTGGTGCAATGGTAAACGGGATTGTTTTTATAATCTCTCTTTCTGAAAGTTCACTATTGGTATATAGAAATGCCTCAGATTTCTTGGGGTTAATTTTGTATCCTGCTACATTGCCAAATTCATGTATTAAGTCTAGTAGCTTTTTGATGGAGTCTCTAGGGTTTTGTATGTATAATATCATGTCATCTGCAAATAAGGACAGTTTTACTTCCTCTTTTCCAATTTGGATGCCTTTTATTTCTTCTTCTTGCCGAATTGCAATGGCTAACACTTCCAGTACTATGTTGAACAGGAGTGGTGAGAGGGGGCATCCCTGTCTTGTTCCTGTTCTTAGGGGAAATGGTGTTAGTTTTTGTCCATTGAGTATGATGTTGGCTGTGGGCCTGTCATATATGGCTTTTATTATGTTGGCTAAAACTCCCGCCTAACTGAGAGTTTTTATCAAAAATGGGTGTTGAATTTTGTCAAATGCTTTTTCTGCATCAATTTATATGACCATGTGGTTTTTTGTTGTTTTTTTTTCAATTTATGTGATGTATAACGTTTATTGATTTGCGGATATTGTACCATCCTTGCATCCCTGGGATAAATCCAGCTTGGTCATGGTGTATGATCTTTCTGATGTACTGCTGGATCCGATTTGCTAAGATTTTGTTGAGGATTTTGGCATCTATGTTCATGAGAGATATTGGCCTGTAATTCTCTTTCATTGTGTTGTCTTTACCTGGTTTTGGTATTAGGGTGATGCTGGCTTCATAGAATGAGCTTGGAAGTGTTCCTTCCTCTTGAATTTTTTGTAGTAGTCTGAGGAGGATAGGTTTTATTTCTTCCTTGCATGTTTGGTAAAACTCCCCTGTGAAGCCGTCTGGTCCTGGGCTTTTGTTTGATGGAAGCTTTTTGATGACGGCTTCAATTTCTTCCATAGTTATTGGCCTGTTGAGATTTTTAGATTCTTCCTGATTAAGTTTTGGAATGTTGTATTTTTCTAGGAATTTGTCCATTTCCTCCAGGTTGTCTAGTTTGTTGGAGTAGAGTTGTCCATAGTATTTTTTAACAATCATTTGTACTTCTGTGGGGTCTGTTGTTATTTCGCCTCTATCATTTCTGATTTTGTTTATTTGGGTCCTCTCTCTTTGCTTCTTGGTGAGTCTGGCTAGAGGTTTGTCAATCTTGTTTATCCTTTCAAAGAACCAGCTCTTGGTTTCATTGATTTTTCTGTATTGTGTTTTTGGTCTCTATGTCATTTATTTCTGCTCTAATTTTTATTATCTCCTTCCTTCTGCTCACTCTGGGCAATTCTTGTTGCTCTCTTTCTAATTCTTTGAGTTGTAGAGTTAGATGAGTTACTACCATTTTTTATTGTTTTTTGAGATAGGCCTGTAGAGCTATAAACTTCCCTCTCAGGACTGCTTTCATTGTGTCCCATAGGTTTTGGATTGTTGTGTTTTCATTGTCATTAGTTTCCAGGATGTTTTTAATTTCTTCTTTGATCTCATTGGTAACCCAATCAATATTTAATAGCATGCTATTCAGCTTCCAAGTGTTTGAGTATTTGGGGTTGTTTTTATTGTAGTTTATTTCTAATATTATGCCATCGTGGTCTGCGAAGATGCTTTTTATGATTTCAATCTTCTTGAATTTGGGGATACTTTGCTTGTGACCCAATATATGGTCTATTTTTGAATAGGTCTTATGAGCACTTGAGTAGAATGTATATTTCCTGGCTTTGGGGTGAAGTGTTCTGAAGATGTCTATTAAGTCCATCTGATCTAGTGAGTCATTTAGGATTGCTGTATCTTTGCTGATTGTTTGTCTAGAGGACTTATCCACTGCTGTCAGTGGTGTATTAAAGTCCCCTACTATGATTGTATTGTTGTCGATCTCTCCTTTGATATCTTCCCGGAGTTTTTTTATGAATTTGGGTGCTCCTGCATTGGGTGCATATATGTTTACCAAGGTTATATCTTCTTGTTGTATTGATCCCTTTAGTATTATGAAGTGGCCTTCCTTATCTCTTGTTATGGCCTTCACTTTGAGGTCTATTTTGTCCGATATAAGTATTCCTACCCCAGCTTTCTTTTCCTTTCCATTTTCCTGAAAGATATTTTTCCATCCCTTCACTTTCAGTCTGTGTGAGTCCCTTCTAATGAGGTGGGTTTCCTGTAGACAGCAGATGTATGGGTCATGTTTTTTATCCATTCAGCCACTTGATGTCTTTTGGTTGGAGCATTTAGTCCGTTTACGTTTAAAGTTATTATTGAAAGGTACTTGTTTGTAGCCATTTCTTTTTTTGTGTGGCTGTTTTCTTTCTGAGCTTTTTATTTCTTCTTTTTATACCAGTCCCTTTAGCATTCCTTGCATTGCTGGCTTGGTGGTGATGAACTCCCATAGCCTTTTTTTTTGTCTGTGAAGCTTCTTATTTCCCCTTCAAGTTTGAATGATAGCCTTGCTGGATAGAGTATTCTTGGATTCAGACCTTTGCTTTGCATCACTTTGTAAATTTCTGTCCATTCTTTTCTGGCCTGATGTGTTTCTGTTGAGAAATCATTTGATAATCTAATGGGAGATCCCTTGTATGTAACTTTCCCTCTCTCTCTTGCAGCCTGTAAGATTCTCTCTTTGTCCTGAACATTTGCCATGGTAATTATGATGTGTCTTGGTGTGGGTCTTTTCGGGTTCACCTTGTTTGGGACTCTCTGGGCTTGTGTGACTTTTTCCTTCCCGACCTAAGGGAAGTTTTCTGATATTATTTCTTCGAGTAGGTTTTCTAATCCTTGTTCATCCTTCTGTTGTTCTGGTACCCCGATTATTAGTATGTTGTATCGTTTCATGTTGTCCCAAAGCTCCCTTAGGCTCTCCTCCTGTCTTTTAATTTTTTTCTCCAATTGCAGTACATTTTGGGTGTGTTTTGCTTCCTTGTCTTCTAATTCACTAATTCGGTCCTCCGCTTCTCCTAGTCTACTGTTGATACTTTCAATGGTGTTTTTTATTGCAGCTATATCACTCTTCATTTCTTCTTGGGTCTTACTTAAGTTGTTGATTTTTTCATCTGTTTCTTCTAGCTTCTTCCATATGTTATCGATTTTTTCATCTGTTTCTTCTTGCTTCTTGCAGAGGTAGTTGACTTTTTCATCTGTTTCTTCTTGCTTCTTGTAGAAGTTGTTGATTTTTTCCTCCATCCGGTTTATGCACTCTAGGACCCTTATTCTGAATTCTTTTTCTGTCATGTTGCATGCCTCTGTAGTACTTAGCTGCTTTTCTGGAGAGTCCTCCTTCTCTTTCCTTTGGGGGTTTCTTTGTCTACCCATGTTTGATCTCACTGACATATCTAGACGTTGAGTCGTTCAGTGGTTGCTCCCTTGGTGGCATTGACTCCTTGGTCTGTTGTTGTTCTTCAGGCGGTTGTGGTAGCAGCTGCTCTTCAGTTGGCAGCAGCTTCTCTGGTGGGTGCTGTTCACAGCTGTGGTGGCTCTTCTGGCTGGTGGGGGGAGGCTTCACGTACAGCTGCTGTTCCTCAGCAGAGGTTGTGGTGCTCAGGAGGCTGCTGTTGCTTGCATCTGCTGTGTTGATTTAAAGGCACAAAATACAACACAATGAGGCACCACGTACCAGGCACTAAACACAAATATATTCACGATATTAATAACCCCAAATAAAGGTGACCACCCTAATTAAGAGAATTAGGGGATAAGGAAGAAGGAAGAGAAAAAGATAAAAGAGAAAAAAGAAAAGAAATGTAGGGACCAAAAAAAGGAGTGCAAAAATGAAATTGGAAAAAGGAGGGGGGGAAATAAAAGCGAGAAAAGAAAAGAAAAAAAAAGAGCAAAAAGAGAGAATGAAGTGGAAGAGGGGAAGAGACTTTTTATATGAGGAGAATACTCCTATAGAACCGCCACTAATCCCAACAAATTCAAGCAACAGCTCCCTGGAGATGGATTAAAACTAGAAACAACTAATAATATAATGATGAAAATAGAATGGAGGACACTAATCCCAAAATAAAATAAAGAAAAAATAAAATGGCACTTTAAAAAATGGTAAAATGGTAGCAGTAATAATACTGGTTAAAAACAAGAAAGTAGTAATTAAAAGGGTAAAATAAGGTGATGGAAAAAGAAGAAAAGAAAAAAGAAAAAAGAGAAAAAAAATTAAAAATAAGGAAAAATTTGGTTTCTTAGTTAAAAGGTGAAAAAAGAAAAAAAAAATTGCAGTAGTGAAGGTCCTTCGGTTCTTCTATTCTTCAGTCTGGCTCGCCTTTAGTCCTGCCAGGTATTCAGGAGAGTGTTGAGTTTCCCTGCGATACACTGTTCCTCTGTGTTGTAAGCCACAGTCCTTATTTTAATGCAGGTCGTATTTGTTTCCCAGACTGCCTTATTTTGTGTTTAGCAAAGAGTCAGTTTGTGGCTCAGCCTGTGGGTGGCAGTGTTCTGGGGTTGGCCTCTGAGGCTATACGGCTTCTCTATCACATTTAAAACTGATTTAGAGAGGTCAACTATCCAGAGCTGGTTCCTTAATAGTTACCCGCTCTGTGTTGTTGCTGCTCTAATATGTTTTTATTAATTTTATAAAGAGATAAAGGGAGCTGGAGAGAGGGATAGAAACATCAATGATGAGAGAGAATCACTGATCAGCTGCCTCATTCAGGCACGCCCCCTACTAAAGACTGAGCCAGCAACTTGGGCATGTGCCCTGACTTGGAGTTGATCTGGTGACCTCTTGGTTCATGGGTTGATGCTGAATCACTGACACACACTGGCCAAGGCAATTCCCATTGTGTGTGTGTGTGTGTGTGTGTGTGTGTGTGTGTGTGTGTTTTAGATGTTTAGTGTTAACCAGGAGAGTTATTTGTATAACTTTTTCCAATTAGCTGATGTGCTTTCCAAGTACATTGAGAGTTGGGCAGGGACAGGACAAGCTGTCAAATCAGTAGTGGCGTTGGGTAGTTGGTAACATGCCTATGTTATGCGTGGATTACTGAGACTCCCTTTAGATTGTTTTCCAGGAGCAGGGAAATAGAGAGCTCCTGTTCTTGGCCATTTGAGCCTGTACTTGTTTCAGGAGTCTGTGCCTCATAGGCTGGCGATTTAAATGTTGGAGACTGGCATGGAGCCAGCAGAGGGTGATCTGGGAGTGGGATGGCTAACAAGATAATACTTTGCTCTTTGACATTTGGACATTTAACTTTCCACCATTTCAGGGAACTTTTTATATGATTTTAGGATAAAAGGAAGGAATGGATTCTCCTTAATAAGTGGTTTCTATGCTAAAGAAGCAAGACTACCATTTTTTTAAAATATATTTTATTGATTTTTCACAGAGAGGAAGGGAGTGAGACAGAGAGAGTTAGAAACATCGATGAGAGAGAAACATCGATCAGCCACCTCTTGCACATCCCCCGCCGGGGATGTGCCCGCAACCCAGGTACATGCCCTTGACCGGAATCGAACCCGGGACCCCCCAGTCCGCAGGCTGACACTCTATCCACTGAGCCAAACCGGTTTTGGCAAGACTACCATTTTTGACTGAAACCCAGTAGTCTTTAAACCAGGGTCAGACAAGGGGGAAGGGACAGTGTATCTTCCTATTTTGATTTAGGTCATCAGATGTGTGCCAGTTCAGGAAACAAAAGATATGCCAGCCATTAATAGGTAAAAACAAATTAGTCTCAGGCAGAATGTGTCTTCAATTAAATAGTTTATAGATTGGGAGAGGTGGCAGCAGAAATAGATAACTAAAGCCTTTTTTTAAACAGAGCACCAGCATTAATTATATCAAGAATCTTTATTTGTGCCCTAAATGGTATGGCTCAGTGGATAGAGCATCGGCCTGCGGACTGAAGGGTCCCAGGTTCAATTCTGGTCAAGGGTGTGTACCTTGGTTGCGGGCACATCCCCAGTGAGGAATGTGCAGGAGGCAGCTGAATCGATGTTTCTCTCTCATCGACGTTTCTAACTCTCTCCCTTCCTCTCTGTAAAAAATCAATAAAATATATTTAAAAAAATCTTTATTTGTTATACAGATAACAGATGTTTCACTTAAATTTTTTGTTGCTTGTTTGAAAGAAATGAACTCACTCATTTTTATTATATATTTTACTGTAAAGACTTTGCAGCAAACCTGGCATTGGTGATTCAAGACCTATATCACACAATGAAGACTTGAAGGTAAAGTGCTCCCTTGTGAAATTAATTTTCCTGCTGTCAATTTAATTTTGTGTGGAACTTACTCTTAAAATTTTATAGCTGCTTACCTGTCATTGATTTATGATTGTAATGCAAAATTAGTCTTTTTATTGTTACATTTTCAACTGAGATATGCCTTTTTAAGAACTGATTATAGAGAGAGAGGGAGGATTAGGGGGGAGAGAGAGATAGATAGATGATAGATAGATAGATAGATAGATAGATAGATAGATAGATAGATAGATGATAGATAGATAGATAGAGAATCATTGACATGAGAGAGAAACATGGATTGGTTTCCTTCCCCATGAGCCCCAACTGGGATTGAACTGACAACCTGTGTATGTGCCCTGACTGAGAATTGAGCCCGTGACCTTTTGGTGCTTGGGACGACGTACCAACCAACTCAGCCACATAGGCCAGGCCAGAATATATGTTTATTTTATTGTGTTATTCCTTTTATATGTAATTTCCACAATAAATGAGTCCATAGAGACAGAAATCAGACAAGTGCTTGCCAGAGACTGCAGTAGGGGAGATGGGGAGTCTCAATTTTGTGGGAATGAAGTTCCCTTCTGGAGTGATGAAACGTTTTGGAACTAGATAGAGGGCATCATTGCACAATATTGTAAATGTACCAAATGTTACTGAATTTTTTAGTTTAAAATGGATTATTAGATCATGGAGATAAGATCCAAGCACTGATAACTTTATGTTTGGGGCATGTTGTTTCTTCTTCCTTCCTATCTTCACTCCCACTCTCATCTTCCCAGGTCATCAGCTCATCTGCTATTTCACTTTCAGTCATAGCGTGGTACCCAGGGTTTATTTTATGTTTGGTGGACTATACTCACTACAAAAAGAATACTCTCATAATAATAATTATCAACAGATCGAATTAAGATCATATTACACCTTTCAAAACAATCCAATAGGCTCATTTAAAGCAGGTCTTCTGGTGAAAGGTTACATTGTTAATTTGAGATTCTTCTTGTTTCTTGAGGTAGGCCTGCATTGCTGTGAATTTTCCTCTTAGGACTGCTTTCACTGTTCCATAGATTTTGGGTTGTCATGTTCCCATTTCCTTTGTTTCAAGGTATCTTTTGATTTCTTCCTTGATCTCATTATTAACCCATTCACTGTTTAGTAACAGGTTATTTAGCCTCCATGTGTTTGTGGGTTTTCAGGTGTGGTTTGTTTTTTTGTGTGTGTGTTTGTGTGTAATTGATTTGTAGTTTGATAACACTACAAATGTGGATGGAGAAGATGTGTGAAATGATTTTAATCTTTTTAAATTCTCTAAGGCTTTTTTTATGGTCTAACATCTGGTCTATCCTGGAAAATGTTCCATGTGTACTTGAAGAAAACGTATACCCTGCAGTGTAATTCTCTGAAAAAATAAATGAAATTTGTCTGGTAAAATGTGTCTTTTCAGGGTGCTCTTATCTTTTTTATTTCTTTTGGAAGATCTATCCATTGATGTCAATGTGGTATTAAACTCCCAACTATGATTATATCAATATTTGCTGTATATAATTAGGTGCTCTTATGTTTACAAAGGTTATTTCTTGTTTTCGGGTTGATTCCATTATCATTATATAACTGCCTTCTTTGTCTCTTGTTATAGCCTTAGTTTTAAATTCCATTTATTTGATATACTAATTGCTATCCTGGCTTTTTTTTGTTGTTAAAAATGGAAAAAAAATTATTTAATTTTTTTTAACTTTCTGACTTAAGAGAGAGAGAGAGAAACATTGATTTGTTGTTCCTCTTAATTATGCATTCATTGGTTGCTTCTTGTATATGCCTTGACACAATCTTTCTGATCACCTCAGTTAGGTGCTCCTGGAATGTCACTGAGTGTTCTGTGAACCCTCCTTTTGTAAAGTCTTGATTGCTTTTGGCCTGTTTGTGGATGGGGTTGATCTTCAGGCTGCCTGACTACACACAGTGTACAAGCTGCTGTGCAAAGACTGACCCCATGTTGAGTAATTCAGGCCAGCTCGGTTTGCTGTCTGTCCAGACCTTGGGTGTTCTACTTGTGGATCTAACTGGGTCATGCTCTGAAGTCCCCCCACTCAACCCTGGGTGTGTTGGTTCTGGGGCCTGTGGAAGGGTCTCTGCTGAAAGGCAATGTCAGTCTCTGCCTATGATTTCCCTTGGGCTGCCTATGTGGAGCTATAAAGAGATCCAGTATGTGTGACTGACTCTGCTGGGCCTGGGGGCGCCTGGGAGGTGCCTCTTTCCACCAGCATCAAGCCCATGGGACAGCTGAGCAAAAAGCCCAAGTCACTTGGACACTTGGGCTACTTCTATCTACCAGCTTTCTGATGGGTTCCCATTGGTATGTGAGTTGCATGAGGTAAGTGAGTCATCAGGTAGGTGCAAGTGGTGTTTGCCATGTTGATACAGATTCAAACTCAGTTTCATTTCTGGGTGTGAGGCCACTCAGCACAAGTCCCAGGGAACACAAATGCCACTTATCACCCACCAGGTACCCGTGGACTGTTGTGGTTGGGTGGGGCCTCAGGGAGACATTAGAGGAAGGCCATCAAAATTCATCAGGGCTCAAAGACCAAGATTTGGCTGCATGGAGGGAGGGCTCAGCAATGAAATGGTGGCTTTAGTAAGACCAGCAAGGGAATAAAGACCCACAACCCAAAGTCACACAGCTCAGTCTCTGACACCCCCTGAGTCCATCCCGACCTCCTTAAGAGATCACAAAACACCACGGGCCCACACTCCTTTGCAATAAGTATCTCCACAGGGTTTTGAACAAGGATTCAGGACGATGGGCTAGTACATTCCCCAGGCTGAGGCCATAACGAAGGGAGGGCTTGACCCAGGGTAGATGGCATCTGTGGGCATCGTGGGAGAGGGACTCAGCACAGGGAGCGCACCCAGAGGCCATCCCCTCAGCTCTCTCCCAGAGCCACACAAAACAGTCTCCTCACAGGACTCCCAGGCCACTCTGAGCCACCCTTTCTTCATAGGCCCAGGGTAGGTGGTGGGAAGGATACTTGTGTGCTGGCCCTTTACGAGGGCTCCTGTTTTTCTAGCAGACTCCCATCTCTTCCTGGAGGACAGAATCCCTTCTGATTTTCACAACCAGATGTCCTGTGGGCTCCTCTTCCAGGCTCTGGTTCTCAGGGCTGGGAGCCCAGCATGGGGTTGAGACAACATGCTCCTCAGGGGGACCATTGCACTGAGACATGCCTGTGCATTCTCAACCACCACAAGTGGATGCAGGGACAGCCCTTTTTGGGTCTCTGTCCTTCCTACCAGTCTAGCTGAGGCTTCGTCTGTAGATCCTTGGTTATAAGAATGATATTCAGATAATGTTCAGTTGGTTATTCAGGTTAGTAGTTATATAATTGAGTTGTAATCCCAATCTGGTCCACAGAGGAAGTGAGTGTAACTTTCACCTCTTTTGCCTCCATCTTGGAGCACCCTAAAATTTCTGAAATGCACTGCAGCGGCTCACTATTTGGGATATGGTGAGGTGAAATATTTTAAGTGAGGAAGGCTTTGTAATGTTAAAATTCAGCTACTAATTTATTTCTGATAGATTTAACATCTAATGAATTCTTTGATTTCAGTAGTGTTACAGTTAGGTTTGAGGGCACATGTTTTTATTTTAATTTAGACCAAGGCAAGTTTTTCTTTTCTTTTTTATTTTTAATTCTCAGTTACAATTCATTGATTTTGGGGAATAGGTAGTCATAGATTAAGAATTCTAACTGTTAATTTTAAATTACATTCTAATTTTTCTTTGTCCATACTTGATTACTTAAGGATAAAGTTATTTCAGAAACACATACCCCGACAGCAAAGACATCTAAAAATCAAAGCAAGCATATTTGTCTTCTACCTTTGCATCTGGAAAAAATGACTCAAGAATCACAAATAAATAGGGCATGTGACAAAGAGGATACATCTGCATATTCAGGACACCCTTCTGTGCAAAAGGATACGGAAATGTGCAGCAAACAAGGCACGTTAGAGCAGAGGAAGAACTTACAACTTCCCAAATATGAGTCACAGCAGAGGTCGCATGAATTTTCTGTAAAATTCAAAATGGCTGAGTGCCCTGAGGAAGAGCCACTACGTGATAACTCTAAAGAAGGAGCAAGCTTAAGACAAATGCCTTCTAATTTGACAGGTAAAATGCTTGATGGTGAGGGGAAAGATGCATTTGGAAAATCTGTCTCTGCAGCATTACAAACATTTCCTGAAGGAGAAGAAACCTCTCTCAAAATTGTTTCTCCATCTCATGCAGACCCTGAGTCCCCAGAAGACTCTCCCTCATCATCATCATCTGAGCTTTGTTTAAGAGAACGGAAATTACACTCTGGAAATTATCACAAACCTGATGCTGAACAAGTTTTGAATAAAAATGAGGAGAGTTTTTATAATGATACAGAAAATAAAAAAGAAAGACACCCAGTAGTTACGTCTGAAGTGAGAGAAGACCAAGAGTTTGCTATGCAGATGACAAAAAATATGAACCCAAATACCACGGATTGGAAATTAGGCCTCAGACCTACACCTCAGTCCCGTGATCCAAAAAGCCACCTTGAATTGCAGCATCCCTGCTGTAATGAAACCAAACTCATCACTGAAGTAAAAAGCCACGATATGCCTGCTGTTACAAATGCTTATAAGGAAACAAAGCCAAATCAAGATGTGTTCCTGAAGCCATTATGTGCAGATCATTACAGTGCTAATTATTGTAAAAGCATGGACTCTAAATTAAAAGATGAGAGTTCCTCTGCACTGCACAATGACAGAACACCTGGAGTATATGTAAATGAAAAATTACAAAGGATTACGAATGAAGTAGACATGTACAAAGCAGAGCACCTGGCTTTGAAAAGAAAGAAAATTCAAATTCCAAAAGAGGTAGAACTTCAGTTGCTGCTACTATTTGTTTTTTTCTCTTTATCAATTCTCTGATCCATTCTGATTTTCCACTTCTGAAAAATATATTGTATGTAAAATGAGGTTGTTTAAATATGTAATTGTGTGTATAATTAGAATCTGTCAACTAAATAATAGTTTAGGAAAATATTCTTCTGTTCTTTAATTGACTTAAGTCTCTCTGTCAGCCTTCCCTCTGAATTGGGCAACTAATTTAGCTATGTACCATGTGACCTATGTACTATGAACCAGTGAAAAGTATGAAGGAAATTGTTTAAAATATGTAATAAGTACTATGCTGTTGCTTTTTAAGTCCATTGGTTTAAATTTACATCACATCCCATAGCTCAGGGAGTATGGCTCATGGTGGAGCATTGACCCATGAACCAAGATGTCTTTGATTGGATTCAGGGTCAGGGCACAGTGTGGTGACTGGATCTATAGTAGGGAATGTGCAGGACAAATCCAATCCATGTTTCTCATCGATGTTTTTAACTCTCTATCCCAGTCCCATGCTCTCTTCCTAAAATCAAATAAAAAAAAATTGAACTTATGTTGTATCCCAGAAACAATAAAATGGAAGGAAGCTATGACTGAGAGAAGAGATATGAACAAATATCCCCAGCTAAACTCATCTATTTTGTGCTGTAGTGTGCAGTCTTCTACAGTTTACTCAAAACCTTGACACTTAGAATTCTAATATGATCGCTTCAAGATATTTTTATTTCATTTTTGTTAACAGTTTACATTCAATATTATATTGTATTAGTTTCACATGTACAGCATAATGGCTAGATAATCATATACTCTTCAAATTGGTCTCCCCAATATTTCAAGTACCCACCTGCACCGTATATCATCATTGCAATTTTATTGAGATATTTTAATAACAAACATATATACTTCCACATATATTTTTTATCACCACTCTCAGATGTGTTTGTTGAGTCAAAGCTTTACATTATGTTGTTTCCTAAAGTGTGGCACTGCCATAAAATAAAATGAACCCTTGCCATTTGTGACAGCATAGATGCTATGTGAAATATGTCAGACAGAAAAACAGAAGTCCCATATGATTTCACTAATATGTTGAATGTAAAGAGCAAAATAGGTTAACTAAGAAATTTATGAGAGACTCATAGATGACAGAAATCTGACTGATGGATGTGAGAGAAAAAGGGGTCAGTAGACTGGGCAAAAAATATAGGGATTAAGAAGCACAGAATGGTAGTTAATGAATAGTCACAAGGATGTCAAGTACAACCTGTGGGTAACGAACAATGAAAATGCATCTTGCATATCAGATATTTACATTACGATTCATAACAGTAGCAAAATTACAGTTATGAAGTAGCAACGAAGATAATTTTATGGTTGGGGGTCACCACAACATGAGGAACTGTATTAAAGGGTCGCAGCATTAGGAAGGTTGAGAAAAACTGGCATAGAGAATGTAGTCAATCATCTCTCTCTCTCTCTCTCTCTCTCTCTCTCTCTCTCTCTCTATATATATATATATATATATATATATATATATATATATATATATGCCTAAGCGACCATCACAATAGAACAGATGACCGAACAGTCTGCGTGGGAAGACCAGGCCTGCAGGGGGTGCAGTAAGGGCAACAGGGCCAGCAGGGGGGTTAGTGAGGGGCAACCAAACAACGGAGCAGCAGGCTGTGTGGGGCAACCAAGCCCACAGCAGGAGCAGTTGGAGGAAACCAGGCTGGCAGGAGGGGGCAGTAAGGGACAACCAGACTGGAAGAGGGGGATGGTGAGGGGTGACCAGGCCGGTGGGGGTCAGTAAGGGATGACCAGGCCAGAGGGGGCAGTTAGGGGTGACCAGGCTGGTGGGATGGGGGGGAGTTGGAGGTGACCAAACCCTGGGGGGGCAGTAAGGGGCGACCAGGCTTGCAGGGGGGTGCAGTTGGGTGCAACTAGGCCAGCAGGGGGGGGCAGTTGGGGAGACCAGGCCTACAGGACAGGGAAGTTGGGGGCCATTGGGCTGGCAGGGGAGGGCAGTTGGGGGTGAACGGGCTGGCAGGGGAGCAGTTAGGTGTCAATCAAGCTGGCAGGGGAGTGGATAGGGGGCAATCAGGCTGGCAGACAGAAGTGGTTAGTGGCAATCAGACAGGCAGGCTGGCGAGCAGTTGGGAGCCAGCGGTCCCGGATTGTGAGAGGGATGTCCGACTGCCAGTTTAGGACATCCCCTGAGGGGTCCCAGATTGGAGAGGGACCCAGGCTGGGGATGCAGGCTGGGCTGAGGGTACCCACCCCTCTGTGCATGAATTTCATGCACTGGGCCTCTAGTATTGTAATAAGTATGTATGCTGCCAGGTGGGCACTTGGAATATCAGGAGGATCACTTTGTGAAGTATCTGATTGTCTAACCACTATGCTGCACAACTGAAACTAATACAAAAATGTTGAATGTGAAATGTGATTGAAAGATTAAAAATATAGAAACGTAGAATACCTTCCAAAAATAAAAGCATGGCAATTATCATTTTGACATGTATGTATCATATAGGTCACATAAGTTATTTGCCATAAACTCAATATTTGTCTCTAAAAGAGAACCTGAGCTTTGAGATGGAAAAAAATTGAGACATTATGCTCCTTTATAAGAAAAAGTGGATGAGCCTTCTCATTACATTAAGGCATTAAATTACTTTTCAAAAGTCATACTTATTTTACCTGGTTAATTTAATAACATTTTTTGTTTATTTATCTGATTCAGCATTATAGAATTATGAGAGGCCCCAGTGCACAAATCCGTGCACTAGTGGGTCCCTCAGCCTGGCCTGCGGGATTGGGCTGAAACCGGCTCTCCATTATACACTGAGGGGTCCCAGATTGCGAGAGGGTGCAGGCCAGGCCGAGGGACCCCACTGGGTCATGACTGAGGCCGGGAAGGGACACAGGAGGTTTGCCAGCTGGGGAGGAACTGTGGGAGGGCTCCAGAGTGTGCCCGGCCCATCTCGCTCAGTCCCAATGGCCGGACCCCAGCAGCAGGCTAACCTACCGGTCAGAACATCTGCCTACTATGGTCAGTGCATGTCATAGAGACTGGTCAACTGGTCAACTGTCTTCCCCCTGGTGGTCAATGAACATCATAGACAGTGGTTGCATGGCCTTAGCATATCATTAGCATATTACACTTTGATTGGTTGAATATCCAACCAGATGACCAGACACTTAGCATTAGGTTTTTATTATACAAGATATCTCTTCTTTTGGTGCCATAAAATGGTAGGTAATGCATCTTTAGAAACTTTGGACAGATCATTAAACCTTGATTTCCGTTATCAGTAAATATGGGCTAAAGTAAGTAGATAACGACTTCTATGTCCTCTAGCTATAAGATTTTATAGTGATTGTATGTGACATTAGGGGAGCATTGCTCATTTTCCAGAATTGAACATTAACCAACAATCCATTTGTTTCACTCTGCTCCAGTGCTGTGGTAAACTGTGGTTCATATATTTTATGAATACCACCACTTTTTTGATGCCCTCAAAGATCTTAAAGAAAAAATAATTGTAAAAGGCAAGAGGGGAAGGAATAGCTTCCTGCAGAATGAGGATAGCTTCCTATTTGTTATGCACAATGTCACATTGGTTAAATCTGGTGGGTAATGCAAGACCCAGGTGGGAAAGACAGAGGAGGACACATTTTGCATTTTTTGTCCTTTTACTTCTCTGTCTCTGCTAGATAAATGGGGTGGGGTAGGTAAGGTAACAAAGTGTGGGTGTGATGTGAATAGGTGCACAAAATTAAGACAGCTCTTTTAAAACTTTTGGAAAATTCTGCTTCTTTACTAAAACAGAAATGAAGCAGAATTTTCAACAATTTCAATGACCTCTAATGATAAAAAATAAACACACAAAATATTTTTATTGATTATTTTTATTAATAAAATATTTTTATTATTAAAGTCATGGCAATTAAACTAAAAGCCAAACGATAAAATTAAAGAAAACACAGTATTTTTAATGAATAAGGTAGTAACAATATCCTTAATACCAAACTTTCATCAAAGGCTGAAGAAGAAAAAAAGAAGCAGAAAAGCAGTGAAAGGAAAGTGTCAGGAAACATGTCTAATGCTGCTGCTGCTGACAGTGATGGAAGGAGTCAGAAAAACAAAGTTGAACAAACTGATAAGCAGCAGCTTCCTGTTATGGGGAGCAAAGATTCTGATAGGTAAGCCTACAGCAGTATTTAATACTAGGTAATTACTCTTTTCCTATAAAACAAATTCCAATTTGTGCAAATATTCATGATTAACAAATTTTATATTTTTACTAGGGAGATTGATCCTTGCCTGGTAATCAGAAAAAATGTAAATCAACAAACAATAAGATACCATTTTTTAAATTTAAAATGATAAATATTTTATTTAAAAAATAACAACCAGAACTGGCACATGAGAGGAAAAGGCACTCCCGTGCACTACTGGTACATGACATTGGCACACCTTTTTCTAGGATAATTGAGTGAATTTTGGAATTTCAAGTATGTCATTCCTTTATCCCAATAGCTTCACTTCCAGAACTAGATCCTACAAGAAGACATGACTTGGATATACACACATGTACAAATTCTAAGGACATCAATTATATATTATTATGTATATAAAACATAAAGTAGGTCATTATATGTAATATAGATGTATATATAATGGCAAATGTTAAGGATATATAATATACATTTATGCATTAAGGATACTAATAAAAATGTTACATATATACATATGTATAAGAATATTTATTATAACATTGCTTACAAAAAATTGTAGGTAGTGTAAATACCTATCTATAAGGTAATACATTATTATACACATAAAATAATGTGGTATGCAGCCACTGGAAAAATGGGGGTAGTTCTGGTCTACAGTATGCTAATTGTTTCACAATGTACTTGTACTTAAAGCATTGGGTTTAATGTCATGTTCTAAGCAAATTTTGTGAGAATATTTTTAATATCCGTTCAGGTATAAAGGGAAGTTATATGCTACACTGTCACTCTACTTTGTTTCCACCTAGTTGCTGGTTACTAGATATTTGTGTTTTATTCCTAATATTGGGCACTCAAATTAATCTGAAAGCTGAGGGATTTCACAAGGCAATTTATTCCATATCTTACATAAAAACTTCAGCATATTGTGAAAAACCTATTAAAACACATCAGGGGATTAATCTGCTAAGTGAGGGGCTGACAGAGGTTTTCTCTAGAGTGCCAGATAAGTTAGTATTGTGGGCTTCGTGAACTATGGGGTCTCTGAAGTTAATCATAGACACTAGGTAAAGGAGTGGGTGTGGCTGTGTTCCAACAAATCTTTATTGACAAAAATAGGCTCTGGGCTGGATTTGGCCTGCAGGCATTCATTTATTGACCTTTGCAATATAAACTAAGGTGCTCCTAATGTAGTGAATCTTCTATTTGAAAAGTACCCTGCACGCATGCCTTTATCCTTCATTTTTAAGGAGAATACATTTCAGTATGCACCACACACAATTTTTCAACACAATTGACAAAAATTCAGTTTGTAAAGTAAGAATATTACCTGCATGTTTCCCCCTTTATTTCTATTACACAATTTTAATATGACTAATTACAGTGTGCTTTGTACATTGAAGTAGTGTCACATATTCTAGGATTGGATGATTTTCATCTAGCAAGAAATCCTTCTGTCATCTTTGTAAGCATGAGAAACATCACAATCAGGTTATGTAATCTTATAGAACTAGAAAAATTTCATGGGGTCTCTTAGTTGTATAATTTGTGAATTTGTTATGTAACACCTAGTCTGGCATGTTTTAAACCATGTAATATTACAGGTATGCAATGAAAAAACTCTTAAGTATTACAAAAATACTTTATGATCATTATGAAAGGATTGAAAGCTACAGGTAAACATGAAGATGAGATCATCCAAGGTCATGCCATTTAGTATAAAGTCCTTAAAAGAACTATCTATACTCACTGATTCTAATTTCCCTTCCATGCACTCTTGAGGCCACTCTAGTAATTTTTAGTCCTAACTCATCTCCAAAATGGTTTTTCTCAAGATTAGTACTTGTTTTCCCTCTAATAAATCTAGACATCATGTTTTAGACCTGGTTTTACATAACCTATCAGCAATATTTGACCCCATGGAAAACTTTTTTTTCATTTGGCTTTTAGGACTTTGAGTTTTCAGGGGGTGAAAACACACTCACCTGGTTTCCCCCTTGCCTGCCTAGCCTGTCCTTCTTAGTCTGTTGGGTTTATCCTCGTCTCCCACCTTTTACACAATCAGGTGTCCCGGGATTCAGTCCTTGGTCTTTTTTTCCTACCAAAATTGACTTTTACTACCTTGTATATACTAATGATCTTCAAATGTATATTCCCAGCCAAGATCTCTCTCCTTAATGCCAGACCTATATATCAAACTGCCTGCTTAATAACTCTTTTTAATATATATATATATAGAGAGAGAGAGAGAGATTTCAGAGAGGAAAGGAGAGGTTGAGAGAGAGAGAGAGATAGAAATATCAATGATGAGAGAGAATCACTGATAGGCTGCCTCCTGCACATACCCTATTGGGGATTGAGCTCAGAACCTGGGCATGTGCCCTTGACTGGAATTGAACTTGGGACCCTTCAGTCCGCAGACCAACTCTCTATCCACGGAGCCAAACCAGCTAGAACTTGATCTCTCTCTCTCTCTCTCTCTCTCTCTCTCTCTCTCTCTCTCTCTCTCTCTCATATCACTATTGGGTGTTGCAGACTTAAGATCTCCAAATTTGATCTACTGATAGTCTTTCTCACATCTACCCTTCACATGGTCTTTCCTATTTGAGTAAATAACAGCTCTTCCAATTGCTCTGACAAAAACTTGGTGTCAGCCTGTCTTTCTCTTTGTCTTAAACCTCACATCTATTGTGTCAGCAAATCTTGTCAGATTACTTTCAAAATACAGTGGAACCTGGATATAAGGGACTCATTCAGGCAAGAGGTGTGCTTTAAAGATGAAAATCAGTTATATATAATAAAGTAGGTTTTCTGAATGTGTATGTGAAAAATTGACAAATTAGTTTACCTGTTTTTACATATGTAGACACATTTGTATAATTAAAATTAAGTAGATATGAAAAGTTTCATTTCACAGAGGAGTTTTCCAAACACATTATTGCTTATATATTCACCATAGTTTTGAGACTGTGTAATAAGTATGGAATCTAAATGGAAATAACCATTTCGCAGAAAATACATTTTAATTATATTTAACTAAACAAATGAACAATGTTCTAAAAACAAAACAAAATTTAAATTTTATAAGAACAGGAAAAAAGTTTTCCTATTTAATCATCTTTGGATAATGATATATACAGACACTCCTGTTGAGGTGTCACTTTAATATTTGATTCTGAGGGGCTTGCTTTAGGTAATCCTGCTTTGAAAAAAACGATCTAGCTTGAACGTTTGAAGTCTGCTATTTTTATTATTAACTCCCTAATATTTTGAAAATGGGTAAATGAAGTTGAATTTTATTATCCGATGAATTGTCAATAAATGTTATTAGATCGTGGAGATGAGATCCAAGCACTGATAACTTTATGTTTGGGGCATGTTCTTTCTTCTTCCTCCTTATCTTCACTCCCACCCTCATCATCCCAGGTCATCAGCTCATCTGCTATTTCACTTTCAGCCAGTGTGTTACCCAAGGTCACCTTCATCTTCTTCTAACCACTGTAATCATCTTCCTCGGCTACTTGTCCACCAATATTCTGTGTTGTCCCACAGTAATCAGTAACCTCTACACCTTCTAAATGCAATTCTCCCTTCATTGTCAAGTAAATTCTTCCAACCAGTTTCTAATGTTTGCACTTCTTTTCATGCTGCAGCATAATTGCTGATTTTAAACAGTAACTCTTTAAAATGGTAAGTTTTGTAAGATATACTGTCTTCTTATATGTTCATCATTACCTTCATTCTGCAATACAAGCACTACTTCCTCTAAAAACGTTTTGCAATATATTCATTTCTTTGCCAGAATTATCTTTAAAGGTTAAGGTTGGAGTGATGTGTTTTAAGGTACATACATATTTTTAACTTTATACTGAACTAGAGGCCCGGTGCACAAAAATTTGTGCACTCGGGGGGAAGGGGGCGCCCCTCAGCCTGGCCTGCGCCCTCTCGCAGTCTGGGACCCCTCAGGAGATAACGCCCTGCTGGCTTAGGCCTGCTCCCGGGTAGCAGAGGGCAGGCCCAATCCCTAGGTGCAACCCCTGGTCGGGCTCAGAGCAGGGCTGATTGGGGAGTTGGGGCGCCGCCCCCTGTCATGCACAGAGCAGGGCGGATCAGGAGGTTGCGATGTCACCCTCAGTCACACTCAAGGCAGGGTCGATGGGGAGGTTGCGGCACCACCCCCTGTCCCGCACAGAGCAGGGCCAATCTGGGGGTTGGAGCACTGCCCCCTGTCACGCACAGAGCAGGGCCCATCAGGGGGGGTTGGGGCTCTTTACCCTGTCATGCACAGAGCAGGGTCGACCAGGGGGTTGGGGAGCTCCCCCCTGTCACGCACAGAGCAGGGCCCATCAGGGGGTTGGGGAGCTCCCCCCTGTCACAGAGTAGGGCCGATAGGGGAGTTGGGGTACTGCCCCCGTCACACATAGAGCAGGGCAGATCAGGGGGTTGGGGCTCCGCTTTCTATCACCCACAGAGCAGGGCCGATCAGGGGGTTGGGGCGACGCCACTCTCATACTCAGGGCAGGGCCGATGGGAAGGTTATGGCTCTATCCTGTCACACACAGAGCAGGGCCCGTGGGGGGGGGGGGCCATTGAGGCGCCACAACCTGTCACACACAGAGCCGCAGGGCGATCAGGGGGTTGGGGAGCTCCCCCCGTATCAGGCACAGAGCAGGGCTGATCAGGAGGTTGGGGCGCCTTCCCCTGTCAGGAACAGAGCAGGGCAGATAGGGAGGTTATGGCCCCACCCCCTGTCACACACAGAGCCACAGGGCGATCAGGGGGTTTGGGCGCTGCCCCCTGTCACGCTGATCCCGGTGCCGGCAGGCCTCTCGGCTCCGCTGATCCTGGTGCTGGGAGCCATATTACCCTTTTACTATATAGGATAGAGGCCTGGTGCATGGATGGGGCTGGCTGGTTTGCCCGGAAGGGTGTCCTGGATCAGGGTAGGGGTCCCCACTGGGGTGCCTGGCCAGCCTGGGTGGGGGGATGTGGCTGTTTGCAGCTGGTCACACACCCTTCAGGTTGGGGGTCCCCACTGGGGTGCCTGGCCAGTCTGGGTGAGGGGCTGAGGATTGAAGCTCCCAACTGCTCCTTTTTTTCTTTTTTTTTTATTCTGGGCCAGCTTTAGCTCTGGCTCCAGCTCTGAGGCCTCTGCTGCTGCAAGCAGGTATCTGGTTTGTTTGGGTTCTATAATCGAAACAATGTATAACTCCAGCTCTGAGATCCCGGCTTGCTGAAAGCAGGTTTCTGGGGTTTTGTTTAGCTTCTATATATGTTACAATGTTTCAAACTGCAGGCTCAGAGGCCGGCAAGGCAGGCAGGGAACGTTGGTTTCCTCCATCACTGAAGCAAGCAAGCCTCATGTTAGGTTCAAGCTGCCTGGCTGCCGGCCGCCATCTTGGCTGGCAGGTAATTTGCATATCGCCCTAATTAGCCAATGGGAAGGGTAGTGGTCGTACGCTAATTACCATGTTTCTCTTTTATTAGATAGGATGGATCTAGTAATGTGTGCATCCTCCAGTCACCGAGAGTAAGCAAATGCACACAACTGTGGCGCGGCTCAGTGCACATGGGAATTGGCCGGCATATGTTAAAACTTCTAAAGAAAGTCACTCCACTTGCCAACAGAACCAATTCCTAGGTGCCATGTGGTGTAATCATGTCCTAATCATTTGCCAAACATTGTTTAGGAACGGTGATTCTTGGATTTAAATATGCAGAGTATAGTTGTAGATAAGTGGTGAAATTACTACAGTGGTTTTACAACATATGGCCTATTTGATAAAATTTGTCAAAAATAACTGTGAGTTAATCACCAAAAAAATAATCTGTTAATTTAACGATAAGCAAATCTTGGTTAAAAGCATTTTAATTTAACGGGGTGTTAATTTTCACATATGACATACAGACCAGAAGTTTTATCTGTTAAATCTGAAGTCTGTTAATTCAAGGTCCACAAAAATCCAGAGTTTATTGTATATCCAGAATGCAATCACATCTTCCAGGTCAGGTCACTACCGCCTGCTATCTAGATTAGCTTAGTAGTCAACTAATTGATATCCTTCCTTCCTTCCTTCCTTCCTTCCTTCCTTCCTTCCTTCCTTCCTTCCTTCCTTCCTTCCTTCCTTTTTCCCTCCCTCCCTCCCTGCCTCTCTCCCTCTCTTTTATTTTTATTTATTTTCTTTCCATCAATTCTAGTCTTTTGTTCAATCTAAACACAGTTGGACCTATTAAAAGGTAAGTCAGATTGTATTTTTTCTCTGGTCAATACCCTCTAATTGCCTGTTTCACTCAAAGTACATGAGTCCCACAGGCCTCCCAACTAGAGATTGAACCCAAAACCTGGGTAGGTGCTCTTCCATCAGCTATGTTCAATATTTCATATTCAATAATTAGAGACTTATTTTTGAAGTTTGGGTCAAGAGGAATTGTTTAATAATTGCTCTCAGGAAGATCCTTTTAAATGTGTTTTTATTAATTTTAGAAAGAGAGGAAGGGAAAAGGAGAGAGAGATAGAAACATCAGTGATGAGAGAGAATCATCAATCAGCTGCCTCATGCATGCTCATTACCAAGGATCAAGCCAGTAACCCTGCGTGTGCCCTGACTTTGAATTGATCTGGTGACCTCTTGGTTCATGGGTTGATGCTCAATCATTGATGTTTAGCGTTTAAATATTTAGTTTTAACCAGGAGAGTGATTTGTATAACGATATATAGATTATAATTTTATTTTAATCCTCACCCAAGGATATATTCCTAATGATTTGAGATAGAGATAGAAAGAGAGAGAGAGAGAGAGAGAGAGAGAGAGAGAGAGAGAGAGAGATCAATGTGAGGGAAAAACATCAATTGGTTGCCTCCTGGTACGCTTCCCATCCAGGAATTAAACCTGAAACCCAGGTATGTGCCTTGATGGGGAATCAAACTGGCAACTTTTGGTGTATAAGATGATGCTCCAATCAACTGAGCCACTCAGCCAGGCATTTTTGTACTTTGTGGATGTATATAATCATGATATTCTTATGCATGAATTGATTCCATAAAAACTAATTATACTTTCCTATTGGTAAATTTAGCTTTTCATTTAAGATTAGATGAAAAAGTTACCAAATAATTTCATTTTCAAAGAAAATCATAGCTAATTGGATTATTACCATTTTCTAACTATATATATATATAATGACATGCAGATATTTTATTTTTTTCTAACTTTTTCCCTGTTTTATTGAGCTATAATTCACACGTAAACCTGTATATTTTGAAGGGATACAGTGTGTTTATTCCATGCACTTTTATGTTCTTAAATGATTACCTTAAGATTCTTTGTTCACATTTCTATTACATCACATAGTTACCAATTCTTTCTTTGTGGTGAGAACATTTAGATCTACTCCCTTAGCAACTTTCAAATATATAATACAGTATTGTTCACTATAATCACCATGCTGTACATCAGACAGGGTTGAATCCTATATGAACATATATGACATTTACTTAAATAATGCTGGCAATATGAAAGAGCAGCAGGTTATCCAAGAAAATCTATTTTGCACCCCCACACCATATGCCAGCTGCTTATATGGGGTAGAAAGACAAAGATTACATGGGGAAGTAGGCAGAAGAAATAAGAATGGGTGTGATCCAAATGCAACAGAAATGGGTATTACAGGCATGGGGAAATAGGCAAAAGGAATAAAAATGGGTACAATGGTAAAGATTACACCAATGAAGGCTGGGACTCCACTGTTTCATCAACAAGGTTGTTAATCTTTCCATGATACAGGTAGTTAAGGAGGATGGCCCACATTTCCAGGTTAACTTCCAAGTGCAAAGGGACTGGGGGAAACTCCCAGCCAGATGAGGGTATGATTTCTTTAATCAGAACAAAACAATCACGGTTAACAGAGCATGATTAATATTTGTTATAACTATAACTAGTCTCTGCTATTCTATTTTTTCCCCTACCAGTAAGATTTCCTTCGTTCTCTTTTCCCTGGCAAAATTCCTGTGTGTGTGTGTGTGTGTGTGTGTGTGTGTGTACATATATGTGTGTGTGTGTACACACACCCTATATAATAAAGTAGTAATATGCAAATTAAACCTCACACCCTCACAAGATGGCTGTCTACGACCAGGCTGGCAGGGGGGTTAGTGAGGAATGACCAAATGACTGAACAGCAGGCTGTGTGGGGTGACCAGGCTGGTGGAGGGGCCATAAGAGGTGACCAGGCTGGCAGGGGGGGCAGTTAGGAGTGACCAGGCCAGCAGTGGGGGCAGTTGGGGGTGACAAGGCCAGCAGGAGGTTGCAGTTGGGGGCAATCAGGCCGTCAGGGGGTTCAGTGAGGGGCGACTATGCCAGTGAAGGGGGGCAGTTGGGGGTGACCAGGCCAGCATGGGGGAGGGGCAGCAAGGGGTGACCAGGCTGGCAGGAAGGTGGTAAGTTGGGGGGTGACATGGTCAGCAGCAGGGGCAGTTAGCGGTGACCAGGCCAGCAGGAGGGAAAGTTAGGGGTGATCAGGCAAGCACACAGAGGCAGTGAGGGGCAATCAGTCCAGTGCGGGGGCAGCAGTTAGGAGCAACCAGGCAAGCAGTCAGGCAAGTGGTTAGAAGCCAGAGGTCCAGGATTGTGAGAGGGATGTTCAACTGCTGGTTTAGGCCCAATCTCAGGAAGGGATTTTTCCCCAAGGGGTCCCGGATTGGAGAGGGTGCAGGCTGGGCTGAGGGGAATCCCACCTATCCCCATGCATGAATTTTGTGCACCAGGCCTCTAGTTTACTATATAAACACACACATACAAGTACAGTCACATACTTAATATACACACATATACATACAAACAGACATACATACATACCACATCCTCTTATCCGTTCATTTATTGGTGAACACTTAGTTTATATATCTTGGCTATTGTGAATAATGCTGCAGTGAACATGGGAATGCAGCTATCTCTTACAAGTGGTGATAAAAAGATGTATGACTGTTCTCTAAATATTTGTTATATCCATTGGTCTAATGTTTGGTTCAAGTTTAACATTTCCATCTCTTCATACTGAGCCTTTAAGTGTCTTAAGAATGAATTGAGCCCTGGCCTGTGTGGCTCAGTTGATTGGAGCACCATCCCTTATACTAAAAATTTATTAGTTTGATTCCCAGTCAAGGCATATACCTAGGTTGTGGGTTTGATCTCTGGTTTGGGTATGAATGGGAGGCAACCAATCGATATTCTCTCTCACATTGATGTTTCCCTGTCTGTCTGCCTGTTTGTCTGTCTCTCTTTCCATCCCCCTCTTTCTAAGACCAATGAGCATATCCTCAGGTGAGGGTTTAAAAAATTAAGAAAATGTATGAATTGAGTCTCCTGTAGGCACCATATACTTAGGTCTTATTCTAATCCATCAAGACATTCTCTACTTTTTTTTCATTTTATTGAATTTATTGAGGTGCCTCTGGTTAACAAAATTATACAGGTTTCAGGTGCAAATTCTACAAACACATCATCTATACACTGCATTGTGTGTTCACTGCCCCAAGTCATCCTATGCCTTTTGATTGGAGAATTCAATCCATTTACAAAGTAACTTTTGGCAAGCAACGACTTACTAATGCTATTTAGTTGTTTTCTGGCTATTTTGTAGTTGCATTGTTCCATTCTTCCTCTCTTGCTGCCTTCCTTTGTGAAGTGAAGATTTTCCATAGTGTGCTTTGATTCCTGCTCTTTATCTTTTGTGAATCTGCTGGAGGTTTTTGCTTTGTGATTACCATGAGGTTTACATAAGACATCTTACAATATAACGGTTTGTCTTATGTTGATTACATCTTTGCTTATATTTAACTGCAGATCTACCTTAAGAGAAGAAAAAGAGAAGAGACGAAAAGCTGATCTGTTATGTGAAAAAAATAGGGTGCAGTTAAGAAAGAAAGAAGAGCACTCTATTAAAGAAGTTGAAATGAACCCACAACTTGAAACCAACATTAGAACACAAGCCATCACACTGGAGATTATAGGAGAGAATGAGGTAAATTTATCTTTGGGAAAAATCTCTTATTTCTAACAGTACTTCATCAATATTTATATCCCTGTCATTTCATGTATATTATTACATTTATAACAACCCAAAAGATGTTCTCATTCTAAATGGGAACTGTGACATTTATGAGTTAAATTATTCTTAATTTATTACTATCTTTGGCATCTAAGAGATGCTTGTGAATGTTTTCTAAATGAAGAAATGGAAAATAAATTGAGCCTACCCATTAAAATAAGTGTTATTTCTGGCTCTTGAAAAATGCTAACTTATGGGCTAAATTGCATTTACACTGTGATGGAACGAGTCAAATATTCATAAATAAATTTTATTTCAAAATACTGTATTTTTGCTCTATGACAAATGTAGCAATCACTTACAATTTTAGTTTTTCATGGAAAGGAACAATCCTTGTGCTTAAACAGGATACTTCCTTTTCACAGCTTGTTTAAGGTATTGCTCTTAAGCTTTGGACTTTTTTTTTTTAATGGAATGAGACCAAAAACTAAATGAAATGTGTCTCTAGGTTGTAGAAGAGCAAAATTACACTCAGAGGCAACCTTCTCCAGAACAGAATGCCAGAATATTACAAGATGGAATTCTGACTGAACACTTTTGCAAACCAAAAGTGATAGAAATAGCTCATAAGAAAATGAATATTGAGGTAGTTTATTTAGTCATTTTCAAATATACCAGTATGTGAGTATGTGTGAGTTTGTATATATTTTAAAAAAACAACAATACTCTACATATAGAAACTATAGAGGATTTAAACAGCGAGAGAAAAAGAGAGAGAGAGAGAGAGAGAGAGAGAGAGAGAGAGAGAGAGAGAGAGATGGCTTTTGGGGTCCATTGGATAAAATGATATTGTTAATTCAAAACCATTTGTCTCAAGTAGTGACATTCACAATGGCTTCATCCAAAGAAAAGGCTTTTAATATTTTCCATAAGAATTGATGTGTTTTCCATGATCCCAAAGATATTGCTACTAACAACAGATGTTCCAGATTTTGGCAGTAATTTCATTTCCTTGACATATTAATATAGAGGTTAGTTTTCACTCCCAGTGATGTTATGGAGGAAAGTATAGCAGGTTCAGAGATAACATTTTAGATGTCATTCTTCTGCTTTTGAGAAAAGTAACAATTTGTTCTAAACTCAGAGCCCCATTTTAATACAAGGGACTTTTGAAGAGAATGCAAGACATAATATACTATATTTAGTGGTAATTTATTGATTAAGTATTTTAGTATATTTCCCCCCTCCCCATTTCATATTTAATACTACTTCAAACATCATGAACAAGAAATAAAAGTTATTGAAGCAACAAATGTTCTCATGTTTTTCTAAAAAGAGCTCTGTAAATTTTACTTAGTCACCATTTGTTTTTTGAAACATAGGCTTCTTTTGTGTTTCTGTATCCACACTGGAGAAGAACTATGGACTGGTGCAAGAGCACGAATTGTGGAGTCTGAAAACCTGGGGAAAATCCTGAACTTCCTTATCTTTTTAACCCCTCCATTCCAGATTGTGATAACTGAATGATGGATGTAGAAGTGCTTAGGAAAATGCTTGCTTATCAGTTATTAGTATAGGTAGTTTTTATAAATGACTATGAAAATATTTAGAAAAGTAGAATATCTATGGGATAATATTGGGGGGAAAAGAATTTTAGGAAATTTAGTTTGTCCTGTTATATGCGTGGTTGATACTTTTACTATGGTGTAGCTATATGTTCAGGCTATAATATCAACTTGTAAGTGTACAGTTATTAGTATTTTATTTAAATGCAATCTGGGCTTGTGATAATTTAGAAAAACCCTTTCTAATTCTGAGACTCTGAAAATCTATTGTGATTTTTTTTTCACTTAAAAAATTCATCATATTATATTACATTTTTTAACTTTGGAGAATTTATGTTTGTAAAAGTTAGAGGTTTAGATCCAACTCTATTTTTTTTCAGTGGGATATCCACATATCGCAACTTTTTATTATAAACATAGGTTATTCTTTAATTTCAGAGCCTATCATGAGATGTCATTTCAATGTTTTAGCTAAAAGTCTTCTTTGTGTTACATAGGTTTCTGAGAGTTCTGACATAGAAAAAAGTCAATTGCATGGAAATCGCATGTTGTGGGATGAAATTGCCAAGCTAAGACTGGAAATGGGCACAGTAAAACATCAGGCCCAGGAAATGGGAAAAAACTGTTTTGAGGAAATCGCAATTGTCAAAGAAAAGACTGACCGTCTTGAAAAGGCAGTAAGAAAAACAGTATTTCAACACAATGTGGAGCTTGAAGTTCTGAGAGTTGAGAATACTGTGCTAAACAGTAAACTGGAGGATGAACAACAAAACAGAGGAAGACTGGAAGCAGAAGTTGAATCATACTGGTCTAGACTGGATACCGCTGTACAGGATCATGAGCATTGTCAGACATCAAAAGGAGACCTACAACTTACTTTCCAGAGAGCAAGCTATGAATGGTTTTGTTTATGTGACAAAATGAATTCTAATATGTCTAACCTAAAACATAACAATGAGATTCTTTCTCAACAACTTTCTAAAATGGAAACTAAAATCAATAGCTTAGAAATTGAGCTTCATCACACAAGAGATGCTCTCAATGAAAGGACATTGGTTTTAGAAAGAGACCTCATTCAAAAACAGTGTCAAAAGGAGGAAACTGAACATGTGTATCAAAAGGAACAAGGTAAAGTCGATAAAGACATTGGAAAGCAGGAATCCTTACAGGAGAGGCTATTTCACCTACAGAGTGAAAATATGTTGCTTCGACAGCAACTGGATCAGGCTCACAACAAAGTTGACAGAGAAGAAAAGACAGTAATTAATATCCAAGATCAGATTCTAGATATCATAAAAATATTTGATGATGAAAATGAAAATTATAAACTTATGCTGAATAAAATAATTAAGGATTTAATCAATGAATGGCATCATTTTAAAGAAAGAATACATCAGTGTGAAAATGATCATGTAGAAAGAGATGTAAGTATCCAGACAGATAAGTATTTTTCAAACTTCCTAAGAGAAAATTCAGAGTAATATTTGATGATGGATAAGTGTTGAATCTAGTTGAATATTAAAAATGTAGAGATCATGGCCCTAGCTGGTTTGGCTCAGTGGATAGAGAGCATTGGCCTAAGGACTGCATGGTCCCAGGTTCAATTCTGGTCTAGGGCACATGCCCAGTTGCAGCCTCAGTCCCCAGTAGAAGTGTACAGGAGACAATCAACCAATAGTTCTTTCTCATCATTGATGCTTCTATCTCTCTCTCCCTCTCCCTTCTTCTCTGAAATCAATCTTATGTGTGTATATATATAATATTTCGTCTATAAATGTGTTTGCTCTGTCAGCTTTAAAGCAGATGCTGTACCAGAGAGATGAACATTAAACCTAAAAAGTGCTTTGAGTAAAGACGTTGTGCTGCCCGTGAAATTTTAAGAGGTTACGTTATAGATTATTAGTAGATATAGGTTTATATCAATAATTTAGTCTTAGTCTTATATTAATAGAATAATAATTTTAATCTTTCTGTCACCCAATTTAAAACCATTAGGAAGCAAGTAAATGGAAATGCTCTACCAAAAATGAGTATTTTGAAATTAAGATTCAATTAAATGGATTAATTTCACCGCTAAGTTCAGATTTTCCAGATGAACTGAAATGTAGATGCTGTATCATATACTACCTTTCCTTCAATAGCTTCTTATACATTTTAGTTGGTGTAATGTTATTTTTATTTATGCTAAATTGAATTAAATTTGGAAATATTTCAGTCTTGAGTAATATATTCATATGACCTCTCAACTCTTTTAAAGGCATCTACTCTTCATTAAATCATAATTTGGGACTAATGTGATGACTTTTAGCAAACCCACACTTGATTTAATCTTTCCACTACTATTTAAAAATTTCTTTGAATACTTTTACAAATAAAGTGCTCATGTTTCTCATTTTGAGGCCTAATTACTATCATTTGGAAATAAGTTTGTCCAAGACAAAGAGAATTGTAGCTCTCTGTGATTTAGTAACTTGGCATTGGATCTCCATTTCAGATTAGTGAGGGGTGGCAAGGTTTATGTGTAGCAGGGAGGGAAGGTAAAGGCCTAGTTAGCTAGGGCCTTGAAAGCCATTGGAATGACTTCACTTTTCTTCTAAGTTAGGAACCTATTGGGAGGACTTGAACAGGGAATTGAATGTGTGAGGAACTCTGAAGTTAATTTAAGCCTCTGATTAAAAAAATAAATAAAAAGAGAAAATTTTCCATAATACTGAATTTACTACCACTTGATCCACCTACGCGCCCATTTCTCTTTGAGATGTCAGTAGATTGTATAGCTTTGCGACTTATGGGAGAGGGGGATGAGAGTGGGGCTGAATCAGCTGTCTGATTTGGCAGAAGTGTTACATTTTCTGTGACTTTAACCTGATTAAGCAAACAGAAACATGTCCATATGAGGAAAAGAAGGTGACTTGATGTAACTGGTGATATTTTTCCAGTCATAGATTATCGTAATAACATTATGATAATAATATATGACTCTAACAAGGTACATCCAGGGTGGGGCCAAAGGAGGTTTATGCTTTTTATAGTTGTTTGTGTGGAGAATAATACAAGAATTAGTCAATAACTATACAAGAGTAAACTCTGTGTTTCACGTACTCACAACTGTAAACCTTTTGCCCCATCCTTTATTTGAAGTTATGTGTAATTAACATAATTTCATAATAATGTGATTTATAAAATGAGTAACAGAAATATCTTACTAGGCCATTGTGAAACAACTTCAACAAGAACTGGCTGATACCAAAACAAAACTATCTACAATTGAGTTTTTTCTGGAGATTGAATCACGTCATCATATGCATTTAGAAGATAAGAAACAAGATTTCAAGAACAAACTGGATCAAAGCAGAAGTCAAGTATGTATGAAATTTAACCTGTAATCAGTTAAACTATAGCTGGTTAAATAATATAATGTGTTTTAGGATACTACTTTTCATGGCAGCTTTCTTATGTATTTCATTGTGATTAATTGTATTATCTTTATAGTGCACTTATATCTTAAACCCTGGCTTTTATTCTGCCATTTGTATATTTTTTTAAGTATTTACCCTTAGGAACATCGAGAATTATGCATCATTCTTCATAGAAGTCAAGAGAATTGTTTTCTATTAACTAACATTGCAGTCCATGCCATTAGAAAAGCAAGCTCAGAAATTGTTTTCATATAAGCACCTCACAAATTGTTCTTCACCTTGGGCTCCCTGGAGGTGTTGTAGGACAGTGCCTTTAAAACTCCTACATTCTGAAAATCCTTTGAGGCACCACATCAATGTTTCTGAGGTCTTAAGGGTTTTATAAGTCTTGGCTTCATCCTTAAACCATGTCTTCCTGGACACCCTGGATTTGATGTTAGCCCAGAGCCCTTTCTTTATTTTAGCACTAGAGGCCTGGTGCATGAAATAGTGCATGGGTGCAGTCCCTAGGCCTGACCAGCAATCGAAGAGCAAGTGTCTGATGTGGAAGGGCAGGTCCCAGCTGACCTCTGAGCCCTGGGCAGCACCTGGGCTCCCAGGCCCCTTTGCGCGCCCCCCTCTGCCTGATTCACAGTGCCTGAGTGCCCACACGGAGATTTAGTGAGTACAGCCAGATGCCACAGGCCCGGGCTCAGTGTGGGCCTCTGGGCTGCCCAGCAGCACCACACAGAAACCGGGAGGCAGTGTGAGCTCTTCTGGCTGGCTCACAGACCGGCTCCTGTGCAAACCCATGGGGAGCCTGACCGGCCCCTGTGGTCACAGTGGCTGCGGCCCAGTGGCTGTGTCCCGGATCACCCAGAACATACCACGTGTGTGAGTCTTGGTGTCCTGGGAGAGGGTAGCAGGAGGAGTGAGAGCGAGCTTGGCAGAACCCCGCATTCTCGCTGCACCTCTGTCCCCATCACCCCCACCCTCAGATATTCAGTGAGAGGTCACAGACCCATGTCATAGTGAGCAGTCAAACTCCTGGTCTCCCCAGTCGAACTCTTGGTCAAATGACCACCCAAGGGGACAATTTGCATATTACCCTTTTATTATATAGGAATAGAGGCTCAGTGGACAAAATTTGTGCAGGCGGTGGGGGGGGGGGGGGAGGATCCCTCAGCCTGGCCTGTACCCTCTCGCATTCTAGAACCTCTAGAGGAATGTCCGCCTGCCGGCTTAGGAAACATCATTTTCACAACCCGGGATCCCTTGCTCCTTACCTCCCACCTGTTCGCTCCTTACTGCTTGGCTTGCTGTTCCTTAGTACTGCCACAGAGGCAGGAGAGAGCCCCGCCACTTCCTTTGTGCTCACCAGCCATGAGCCCGCTTCTGGCTGAGTGGCACTCCCCCTGTGGGAGCACACTGACCACCAGAGGGCAGCTCCTGCATTGAGCGTCTGCCCCCTGGTGGTCAGTGTACATCATAGCGACCGGTCGTTCTGATCGTTCCGCCCTACGAGTCACTTGGACTTTTATTATATAGACTAGAGGCCCGGTGCACAAAAATTTGTGCGCTCGTGGGGGGGGGGGTGGTCCCTCAGCCCGGTCTGTGCCCTCTCGCAGTCTGGGACCCCTCGGGAGATAACGACCTGCTGGCTTAGGCCCGCTCCCAGGTGGCAGAGCAGAGCAGGGCGGATAGGGAGGTTGTGGCCCCGCCCCCTGTCACACACAGAGCTGCAGGGCGATCAGGGGATTGGGGCGCTGCCCCCTGTCACGCTGATCCTGGTGCCAGGAGGCCTCTCAGCTCCGCTGATCCCGGTGCTGGGAGGCATATTACCCTTTTACTATATAGGATAGAGGCCTGGTGCATGGGTGGGTGCCGGCTGGTTTGCCCTGAAGGGTGTCCTGGATCAGGGTGGGGGTCCCCACTGGGGTGCCTGCCAGCCTGGGTGAGGGGCTGATGGCTGTTTGCAGCTGGTCACACACCCTTCAGGGTGGGGGTCCCCACTGGGGTGCCTGGCCAGCCTGTGTGAGGGGATGATGGCTGTTTGCAGCTGGTAACACACCCTTCAGGGTGGGGCCCCCACTGGGGTGCCTGGCCAGTCTGGGTGAGGGGCTGAGGGCTGTTTTCAGGCTGGCGGGTGACTAAATCTCCCAACTGCTCCTTTTTTTCTTTTCTTTTTTATTCTGGGCCAGCTTTAGCTCTGGGTCTAGCTCTGAGGCCTCTGCTGCTAAAAGCAGGTATCTGGTTTGGTTTGGTTCTATAATCGAAACACTGTATCAACTCCAGCTCTGAGATCCCGGCAGGCTGAAAGCAGGTTTCTGGGGTTTTGTTTAGCTTCTATATTTGTAACAATGTTTCAAACTGCAAGCTCAGAGGCCAGCAAGGCAGGCGGGGAACATTGGTTTCCTCCGTCACTGAAGCAAGCAAGCCTCATGTTAGCTTCAAGTTGCCTGGCTGCTGGCCGCCATCTTGGCTGGCAGTTAATTTGCATATCTCGCTGATTAGCCAATGGGAAGGGTAGCGGACGTACGCTAATCACCATGTTTCTCTTTTATTAGATAGGATTATATGACAATTGGACCTGTGGGAGAAGCAATAATTGATAAATGGATAATTAAAATCCTTAAGTCCTGTTTCTTTTATATTTAACTAGAGGCCTTGCGCACACAAATTCATGCACTTGGGGGTGGGAGGAGGGTCCTTCAGCCCAGCCTGCACCACAGTCTGGGATCCCTCAGGATCCTAAGCTGCATTCTGGCCCCTCTCTGCGGAAGGTGACCGGCAGGATTATCAGGGAACAGCACCCACAGGCGAGCAGCCGGCCCTGTCCCCAAATTGCCCCTCCTCTGCCGCTGATTGTCACTTCTGCCCCCCCCCCCCCGATCTCCATCCCCTCTCTCTGTCTGCTGGCACCCACCTTGGCTGACCCGCTTGCTGGCCCCACCCCTCACTGACCATTCTGCAGTTCGGTCATTTTGCATATAAGGCTATTATATAGGATTGTCTTTCTTTAGCTTATCTTTCTTATCAGTTTCACTTTCACCAGCTTCCTAGAAAGAATCTCTGTCATCCTTGTTTCAGTGTCATTTTGTTCATTTGTCCAGAAGCCCTTGCTGTCAGCCTCCTCAGGGGCCATCAGGCCTCCACTCACCATTTCTTGGGGGCACTTTTGGTTTTTATTCTCATGCTTCTCTACATTATGTCAGGTTCCATCCACCTGCAGTTTAAAGGCACTCTCAACTTGTGTGTGTTTATTTTTTAGTGTCAGCAGTCTGTTTTTATTTTATTTTATTTTATTATTTTAGTTATTGTTTAAAGTATTACAAATGTCTCTTTTTTCTTCCATTGACCCCTCACCGGCCACTCCCACCTCCCAGGGCAAGCCCCCACTACCCCAGTGTCTGTTTCCATTGGTTAGGCTAATATACATGCATACAAGTCCTTTGGTTGATCTCTTGCCCCCCACTCCCCATCCTCCTTGCCTTTCCTCTGAGGTTTCATGGTCTGTTTGGTATTTCTCTGTCTCTGGATCTATTTTTGTTCATCAGTTTATGTTGTTCATTATATTCCACAAATGAGTGAGATCATGTGATATTTATCTTTCTTTGACTGGGTTATTTAGCTTAGCATAATGCTCTCCAGGTCCATCATTGCTGTTGCAAATGGTAAAAGTCCATTCTTTTTCTTAGCAGCATAGTATTCCATTGTGTATATGTACCACAGGTTTTCAATACACTCATCTGCTGATGGGCACTTAGGGTGTTTCCAAATCTTAGCTATTATAAATTATACGGCTATGAACATAGGAGAGTATGTCTTTTCTGATTGGTGTTTCTGATTTCTTGGGATAGACTCTTAGAAGTGGGATTACTGGGTCAAGTGGGAGTTCCATTTTTAACTTTTGAGGAAACTCTATACTATTTTCCACAGTGACATTCCCACCAAAAGTGCACGAGGGTTCCTTTTTCTCCACATCTTCGCCAACACTTGTTGTTTGTGGATTTGTTGATGACAACCATTCTGACAGGTGTGAGATGGTACCTCGTTGTTTTGATTTGCATCTCTCAAATTATTAGAGACTTTGAGCATGTTCTCATATGTCTCTTGGCTTTCTGAATGTCCTCTTTTGAAGAGTGTTTATATAGGTCCTTTGACCACTTTTTTATTGAATTGTTTATCTTCTTTTTGTTAAGTTGTATGAGTTCCCTGTAAATTTTGGAGATTAAACCCTTATCAGAGAACAGTGACTTTGTAATACAGCTTGATATCTGGTATTGAGATCCCTCCTACTTTGTTCTTCTTTCTCAGGATTGCTGCAGCTATTTGGGGACTTTATTTTACTAGTATTCCAGATAAATTTTTGGAGAGTTTGTTCTAGGTCTGTGAAATATATCAATGGTATTTTAATGGGGAGGCATTGAATCTAAAGATTGCTTTGGGTAGCATGGACATTTTAATGATGTTGATTCTACCAATCCATGAACATGGTATATTCTTCCATCTGTTTATGTCTTCTTCTATTTTTTTCAGTGTCCTGTAGTTTTCTGAGTATAGGTCTTTTACCTCCGTAGTTAAGTTTATTCCTAAGTATCATAATTTTTTTGGTGCAATGGTAAATGGAACTTTTTTGTAATCTCTCTTTCTGTAAGTTCATTATTGGTGTATAAAAATGCCATAGATTTCTTGGCTTAATTTTGTATCCTGCTACATTGCCAAATTCATTAATTAAGTCTAATAATTTTTGATGGACTCTTTAGGGTTTTCTATGTACAATATCATGTCATCTGCAAATGACAGTTTTACGTTTTCTTTTCCAATTTGGATATCTTGTATTTCTTTTTCTTGTCTGATGGCTATGGCTAGCAAACAGGAGTGGTGAAAGTGGGTATCCCAGTCTCATTCCTATTCTTAGGTGAAATGGTTTTAGTTTTTGCCCATTGAGTATGATGTTGGCTGTAGGTTTGTCATATAAGACTTTTATTATGTTGAGGTATGATCCCTCTAGTCCCATTTTGCTGAGGGTTTTTATCAAGAAAGGGTGTTGGATTTTGTCAAATGCTTTTTCTGCATCAATTGATATGACTATGTGATTTTTATCTCTCAATTTGTTTATGATGTATCACATTTATTGATTTGTGGACACTGTACCATCTTTGCATGCCTGGGATAGATCCTATTTGGTCATGGTGTATGATCTTTCTGATGTAATGCTGGATCCAATTTGCTAGAATTTTGTTGAGGATTTTGTCATCTATGTTCATGAGGGATATTGGCCTGTAATTATCTTTCATCATGTTGTCTTTTTATCTGGTTTTGGTATTAGGGTAATGTTGGCTTCATAGAATGTGCTTGGAAGTGTTCCTTCCTCTTGAGTTTTTTGGAATAGTCTGAGCAGGATAGGTTTTAGTTCTTCCTTGAATGTTTGGTAAAACTCCCCTGTGAAGCCATCTGGCCCCAGTTTTGTTTTGTTTTTTTGCTGGAAGCTTTTTGATTACTGCTTCAATTTCTTCCATAGTTATTGGCCTATTGAGGTTTTTAGATTCTTCCTGATTGAGTTTTGGAATGTTGTATTTTTCTAGGAATATGTCCATTTCCTCCAGGTTGTCCAGTTTGTTGGAATAGAGTTGTTCATAGTATTTTTTTTAACAATCCTTTGTATTTCTGTGAAGTCTGTTGTTATTTCGCCTCTTTCATTTCTGATTTCATTTATTTGGATCCTCTCTCATTGCTTCTTGATGAGCCTGGTTAGAGGTTCATCAATCTTGTTTACCCTTTCAAAGAACCAGCTCTTGGTTTCATTGATCATTTTTTTTTTGTTTTGTTTTGTTTTTGTCTTTATGTCATTTATTTTCCTCTGGTCTTGATTATCTTCTTCCTTCTGCTCACATTGGGATTTTCTTGTTGCTCTTTTCTAATTCTTTAAGTTGTAGAGTTAGACAATTTATTGCAATTTTTTTGTTGTTGTTTTTTGAGGTAGGCTGGTAGAGCTATAACCTTACCTCTCAGGACTGCCTTCGTTGTGTCCCTTAGACTTTGGATTGTTGTGTTTTCATTGTCATTCGTTTCCAGGGTGTTTTTAGTTTCTTCTTTGATCTCTTTTGTAACCTACCCATTGTTTAATAGCATGCTATTCAGCTTCCAAGTGTTTGCATTTTTTTATTACTTTTCTTGTAGTTTATTTCTGATATTATGCCATTTTGGTCTGAGAAGATGCTTGATATGATTTCAATCTTCTTGAATTTGGAGAGACTTTGCCTGTGACTCAATATGTGGTCTCTCTTTGAAAATGTACCATGTGCACTTGAGAAGAACATATATTCCATGGTTTGGGGGTGAAATGTTCTGAAGATGTCAATTAAGTCCATCTGATCTAGTGAGTCATTTAGGATTGCTGTTTCTTTAGTGATTATTTGTTTAGAGGATTTCGCCAGTGAGGTCAGTGGGGTATTAAAGTCCCCTACTATGATTTTATAGTTTTTGATCTCTCCCTTGATATCTTCCAGGAGGTGTTTTTGTTTGTTTGTTTGTTTGTTTTTGTTTGTTGTTGTTGTTGTTGTTTTTATTTGGGTACTTCTGCATTGGGTGCATATATGTCTACCAGTGTTATTTCCTCTTTTTGTATCAATCCCTTTAGTATTATGTAGTGGCCTTCCTTATCTCCTGTTGTGGCCTTCATTTTGAGGTCTATTTTGTCAGGCATAAGTATTGCTACCACAGCTTCTTTTCATTTCCATTTGTCTGGAAGTTATTTTTCCATCCCTTCAGTCGTGTAAATCCCTTGTTTTGAGGTGGGTCTCTTGTAGACAGCATATACATGGGTCATGATATTTTATCCATTTAGCCACTGATTGTCCATTGATTGGAGCATTTAGTCCATTTATGTTTAAAGTTATTATTTATAGGTATTTGTTTGCAGCCATTTTTATTTTTTATTCCTGTTTTCCTTCTTCCCTTCCTATTTTCTCCTTTTACAGCAGTCAATTTAGCATTTCTTACACTGCCAGCTTGGTGGTAATAAACTCCTTTAGTCCTTTTCTGTCTGTAAAGCTCCTGATTTCCCTTTTGATTTTGAATGATAGCCTTGCTGGATTCAGTTCCTTGCTTTCCGTCACTTTGTATATTTCATTCCATTATCTTCAGGCCTGATGTGTTTCTGTTGAGAAATCAGTTGATAATCTAATGGAAGATCCCTTATAGGTAACTTTCTGTCTCTCTTGGTCAGCCTTTAAGATTCTTACTCTGTCATTGGTGTTTGCCAATTAATTATGATGTATCTTGGTGTCAGGGTTTTTTTGTTTATTTTTTGGTTCATCTTGTTTGGGACTCTGTGTGCATTTTGGACTTTTGTGAATTTTTTTCTTCTCAATATCAGGGAAGTATTCTGTCATTATTTCTTCAAACAGATTTTTTATTCCTTGCTCAGTCTCCTCTCTTTTGGCACCACTACCATGCAGATGGTCATTTCCTGTTGTCCCATAGCTGCCTTACGTTCTCCTCCTGCTTTTAAGGTTTGTTTTTCCCAGTTGCTGCTCTGCTTGGGTATTTTTTTTAACCTTTTCTTCTAGTTTGCTGATGCAGTCTCAGCTTCCTCTACTCAGCTGTTGATACTTTCCATTGTGTTCTTTATTGCAGATATGTCATTCTTCATTTCCACTTGGTTCTTCTTCATTTCCCCTTGATTCTTACACATGTTGAATTTGTCTCCCATCCTTTTCAGTGTCCTTATAACTATTGTTATGAATTGTTTCTCTTACAAATTGCTTGCCTCCATTTTGTTTACTTCCTTTTCTGGTGAATCCTCCTTTTCTTTTGTATGTGGGGTGTTTCTCTTCCTCCCTATTTTTGCTGTTCCTTTGTGGGTTTATACTATGTATTAGATCAAAATTCTATGTCACCCAGATTTTTTTGAGTTTTTCTTGTATAGTAGATGTTTTGTGGGATCCAGTGTTGCAACTCTCAGGTATTATGGTTGGGTATTTTATGGATGTTCCCTACTTGGGATATTTGGGTTCTCCTGGTGTAGTTGTGTCTTGAGTGTTACTGTCCCATTCATGGATGGAGTATCCTCTCTGTGTTTCTGGTTATGTGGCTCACTCTCTACCACTTTGACAGAACAACACAAAATACAACTCGACAAGATATGACACAAAGGGAACAAAACACAAATGTACTCACGATACCGATAACCCCAATAAAAGTGACCACCAGAGGAAATAGAATTAGGAGAGATAAAAGAAAGCAAAAATGGTACTGAGAAAAAGGAAAAAGGTAAGAGTGCAAAGAAAAAGAAGCAAAATGAATGAGAAAAAATATACATGTATGGGGAGAAAACTCCACAAGATGAAAAAATAAACAAAAATATTCAAACAACAAGCACCCAGCAAAAAGAGTGGTAGGGGGACAGAATCTGTAGAGGCAGAGCTTATTTCCAGAAAGTTAGGTAGAGAAATTGAATGAATAGGGCAATGGTCATGGTTCAGTATACAGGTGGTAGAAAGAGAATGAGTGGATAAGAAGAAAAGTAAAAAACAAAATAATCAATAAATAAAAAATAAAAAGAAAAAAAAATAACCAAAACCTTTTTTAAAAAAGATTTTATCTATCTATATATTCTTCTATTTTTGGAAAAGGAGAATAGAGGAGAGAGCAGATAGACTTGAGTTTAGTGAGTAGAACTAATTAAGCCATTAGGAGAAGAAGAAAGCAAGACAGGAGAGGAAAAGCAACAGCATAAAAAATTGACTAGTGAAGAAAGAAAAAAGAGAAGGGTGCATTGACTTGAAGCAGGGGAGAGGAAATTAGATACATGAGTAAGCCAACAGAGACTATAATAATAATAACATGCCAATAAAGCAGATAAGGAAGGTCAATTTTTAACAAGGTGTAGAGAGAAAAAATATAGCAGGGATAGAAGAGAAACAGGATGAAAAAGGGAGAAGTGAGGAAGAAAAGGGTGGAAAAAATAATAAGATAAAATAATGTTAAAAATAATAAAAATGGAATGAAGAAAAATAATACAAAAAATAAAAAGTTAAAAAATAATAAAGAAAAAAAATTAAGGTAAAGATAAAAAACAAAAAACTGAAGTGTCATTCATTTCAGCCCAGTTTTAATGTCCCAGGGGGGCTGGTTTAAGACTCCTCTCTACTGTCCTGTCTGCCACTTCTCAGTTTCCTGGTAGGTAGTCAGCATGTGTAGAAATTCCCAGTGATCCACCACTCCTCTGTGTCTGTCTCCACAGTCTTGGTTGCAGGCTGGCAGGACCAATCTGCCTACTTTCACTGTCTGCTTTCATTCTTATTTACACAAGCATTTATTTCTGACATGTGCTTTAGGTGGGGGTGTTGCTGTATTGGTTTCAGGACAAAACAGCACCTCAACCCAATTCCCAAGGGCTCCCTGGTTCTATTCAGAGTCTGTTTCCTCTGCAAAGCTCGAGGTTGGGTGAGGCTACACCAGTTGCCCTGCGGGTGCTGC
Source organism: Myotis daubentonii (assembly GCF_963259705.1). NCBI lineage: Eukaryota > Metazoa > Chordata > Mammalia > Chiroptera > Vespertilionidae > Myotis > Myotis daubentonii. The sequence goes on along the minus strand of NC_081840.1, from coordinate 131,369,958 downwards.
CAGGGGCTGGCTCTTCAGGAGAAAATGGCTGCTTAGGGTTGGAGGCTCGGGAGGCGCCAGTGCCGGATTCCTGGTCACCTTTCCCTATCCTGCTCCTCTCCGCAGCCTTTCCCCAGCCTCCACAAAACTGCACCTTCACCTGCACCACAGCCTCGGTGAGTGTTTGTAATGGAAAGGTCCTATGAACTGGGTTTAGTGAGTAAAAGCAAGGAAAATGTAAAGGCAAAACAACCGCGCCACTGCGAGCTTCTCTCCCCCTGGTAGGCGCTGCTCCACAGTTCTTCAGGCTGCCTTCCTGGTGGCGGCCTCTCATGGCTGAAGACTCAGATCTAGATGCCTGGCTGCCAGCCATCCTGCGGACCCTCCACTGTCCAGTGTTACCGTGTCCCCAAGGGACGGACTTGGTGCCGCACAAGTTCTTTCTGACCCTCTGTCCCAGTGGTCGTGAGTCTTTCTCTCCAGCCCAGATCCCGGATCCTACCATTCTCCAGGTGTCCCCTGTCATTTCCAACCATGGATTTTCTCACCAGCTGTTAATTCGTCAATTCTGGGTGGATGCTGTTCGATTTAGTTGTTCCTTCTATCTGCTCCATGAGAAGGCACATGGCACATCTGCCTACTTGGCCACCATTTTGAAAACCAGCGCTCTAATCTTTTTTTTTTTTTAATTAAATCTTTACTGTTCAGATTATTACAGTTGTTCCTTTTTATTTCCCCCATAGCTCCCCTCCACCCGGTTCCCACCCCACCCTCCGCCTTCACCCCCCAACCGCCACCCCCGTCCTCATCCATAGGTGCACGATTTTTGTCCTGTCTCTTCCTGAACCCCTCACACCCCTTACCCCCCTAAGAATAGTCAGTCGACTCCCTTTCTATGCCCCTGATTCTATTATAATCATCAGTTTATTCTGTTCATCAGATTATTTATTCACTTGATTTTTAGATTCACGTGTTGATAGATGTGTATTTGTTGCTCATAATTTGTATATTTACCTTTTTCTTCTTCTTCCTCTTCTTAAAGGATGCCTTTCAGCATTTCATATAATACTGGTTTAGTGGTGATGAATTCCTTTAGCTTTTCCTTATCTGTGAAGCTCTTTATCTGACCTTCAATTCTGAATGATAGCTTTGCTGGATAAAGTAATCTGGGTTGTAGGTTCTTGGCATTGATCACTTTGAATATTTCTTGCCACTCCCTTCTGGCCTGCAAAGTTTCTGTTGAGAAATCAGCTGACATTCATATGGTACTCCCTTGTAGGTAACTGAGTTTCTTTCTCTTGCTGCTTTTAAGATTCTCTCTTTGTCTTTTGCTCTTGGCATTTTAATTATGATGTGTCTTGGTGTGGTCCTCTTTGGATTCCTTTTGTTTGGGGTTCTCTGCGCTTCCTGGACTTGTAAGTCTATTTCTTTTACCAGGTAGGGGAAGTTTTCTGTCATTATTTCTTCAAATAGGTTTTCAATATCTTGCTCTCTCTCTTATTCTGGCACCCCTATAATTCAGATGTTGGTACACTTGAAGCTGTCCCAGAGGCTCCTTACACTATCTTCATATTTTTGGATTCTTTTTTCATTTTGCTTTTCTGATTGGGTGTTTTTTGCTTCTTCATATTTCAAATCTTTGACTTGATTCTTGAGATCCTCTAGTCTGCTGTTGGAATTCTGCATAATATCCTTTATTTCAGTCAGTGTGTGCTTAATTTCCAGTTGGTCCTTTTTCATAACCTCAAGGGTCTCACTAGATTTCTTGAGGATCTCACTACATTTATCGGCGGTCTCACCAGACTTTTTGAGGGTCTTACTAAATTTATCGGTGGTTTCTAGAAAGTTCTTGAAAAACCTTAGAAGTGTGGTTTTGAATTCTATATTCAGTCATTTACTTTCCTCCATTTCTGTCATTTGTGACCTGTTTCTTTGTCTCCGCATTTTTTATGCTTCCCTGTGTTGGTAGAGTGGCTTTGTGTGCTAGGTGCCCTATAGGGCCCAGTGGCTCAGCCTCCCCAAGTACCTGAGGTGGACACTCTTGGTGCACCCCTTTGTGGACTTTGTGCACAGTATTGTTGTAGTTAAGCCTCGATTATTGTAGGTATCACTGGGAGGAATTGACCTCCAGGCCAATTGGCTGTGAGAGTCAGCTGTGTCTACGGTGGGAGAACTTCTGTGCTGAAGAGACCCTTATGAGGCAAAACTTGCTTCAGTGGGGCTTTGGTGCTCACCGAGTCTGCCCCCTGAGTGTATCCCTTATGGATCTGAGGAGTTGTAATTGGATGGTCCCACTCTGACCACTGGGTACAATGGGTCTTGGATCTAAGGAGGTGCTAATTTAGCCTCTGCCTGAGGCTACACAGCAGGAGCTATGAAGAGATCTGCAGATTCCCCTTCCTTGTGTTGGGTTTGAAGGTACCCAATTGAGGCCCAGCTGTGAAGCAATGCAAGCTGCTGTGGGGCCTTGGGCCTTCTCTTGGAAGTTCTGGGACTCTCTGGCCCAGCTTCAGTTTGTTAGGTAATTTTCAGATTGCAAAGGGCCAGGCCATTCATATACAAAAGCCTCTGTAGCAGCTTGGGTGGGGAGGGGTCTCAGGGAATCAACAGAGCTGAGCAAGCAGCTATGGCTGATCCTCAGCCCTGCCCTAAGGGGCTCCACATCTCAGTGTCCCGGTAATCACTGCAAGCACCTTTGAGAGAAAGCCGCCCTTGAGTTCCAAGTTCTGCCCACTGCCAGACAGTCCAGTTTCTCCCTGTATGAGTCTGGGTCCCCAGAAACTCACCCGGAACTGGAGTTCAGAGCAGTCGGGGGCATGTGATTCCCGCCCGATTCAAAAAGACAGCCCCGTCCTCAGTTGCCAGCCCTTGCCGTGTGTGCCTCAGTACCTCTGCACTTCCACACCTCCTCTGAGTCTCAGTGTGCTTTACTCTTTACTTCTAGTTGTAGACTTTCCACTCAGCCAGCCTTCCTATGGTTCTGGATGATGTTCCCTTTTGTCTTTTAGTTGTATTTTTGAATTTGTTGTGGGAGGCAGCAATTTCCGGTGTTTACGTATGCTGCCATCTTGGTTTCTCAAAAACCAGCGCTCTATTCTTAATGTCAGTATCTGTTCCCGTTACTTATTGCTGCTTAATAACCACCTCCAAACCTCATGTCTTAAAGCAGCATTTACTTGTTCACAAATCGGCAGAGGCCAGCTCATTGCTTTTCCACTTGCCATCAGCTGGGATGATTTGAAGCTGGGAAGTAGAATCATGTAGAGCAGTGGTTCTCAACCTTGGATGCACATTAGAATCACCTGGGAATCTTTTTTAAATCCTGATTTCAGGGCCTCATCCTCCGGAAATTCTGTTTCTTTGTTATGGGGTGGGGCCACAACATTAGTAACAAAGAAACAGAATTTCCAAAGGATGAGGCCAAGCAATCAGGATTGTAAAAAGATTCCCAGGTGATTCTAATGTGCAGCCATGGTTGAGAATGACTGTTCTAAAGGCTTGTTCATTCACGGGTTTGTCAGGTGCAGTGGGCTTTTGACTGGGATGCTTGCTGGGGCAGTCTCAGCTGGACACCTGTATGAGGACTGACCAGGTGGCCTGGGCTGCTTGGTTCTTCACAACACGGTGGTGGGTTCTCAGGGTGAGCTCCCTAGGGAGAGAGTCAGATGGCACCAGACATAGCAGTCACACAGCAGTCATCATTATGACTGACATTCCAGCAAGTCTTTTATTGTTAACTAGAGGCCCAGTGCATGAAATTCATGCCCTGGGATGTAGGGTTCCCTCAGCCCGGCCTGCCCCTCAGTCAGGGAGCCCTCAGTGGATGTCCTACTAACAGCCACAGTCTTGTAGCAGAGGTGCAGAGCAGGCGTCCCGTGTGTGTGTGTGTGTGTGTGTGTATGTGTGTGTGTGTGTGTGTGTCTGCTGGGGGCCTGCCCCTAGCCACACCATGGAGGCTTGGAGCAGGTGCCCCTCTCTGTTGATCTGTCAGGCTCCTGGCCTCCACTCATGTTGTTCTCCCTTGAGCTGGGACCAGGGTGGGGTGCTGCCTGCAGGCCACCCTTTCCTTCTCTGGGATCACCATGGTGACCCAGGAGCAGGCCTTACTGGGTGCTGCCTACAGGCCACACTTTCCTGCTCACCGATCACTGGATTGCCAGGGCACCCGGGGTCAGGCCCTGCTGGGTGCTCCCAGTGGGCGGGCACTTTCCTGCTCTCAAATCGCCATGGTGTCCAGGTTGGGGGCGGGGCTTAGGCAGCGCAGGGCTTAGGCAGCACATGGGGGTCCCAGCTGGGGGCGGGGCTTAGGCAGCGTGGGTATTAGGTGGCACCAAGGGTCCTGGCTGGGGGTGGGGCACCGCCGAAGCCCCGTGCCCACGGCTGCACACAGGGACAAGATGGTGGCTTGCGCTGTCCTGCCCTGCCTGCAGTATGCAAATTAGCCACCATCTTTGTTGGTGGCTAATTTGCATATCATGCTGATTAGCCAATGGGAGGCGTAGCGAAGGTATGGTCAATTACCATCTTTGTCTATTATTAGATAGGATGATGATGTTGTTTTGTTTAGTATCTTCCCCTATTTTGTGAAAAGTAACAAAGAATTTAAAGATAGCATTATTGAATTCAGCCTCCCACCCCCACTTTTTTGGTTCTAAAAAATGTAGGGCTTATGTCGCTAAACTTTAACAGTAAGAGTTTTAATTTCTCTGTAATCCAGGGAATCATGTCTTCTTGGAATGCAACTTAAATTAGCATCAAATGTTTCTGGTTCAGTAAAAGACGGATGGCATTAGAATCCATGCTCATAAGATGAATTAGTCTTATTTTGAAAGTGTTATCTTGGGAAGCATTTGGTGACAGTCCTGAGTACCACAATAAGATATCTCTAAAACTTTTTTAAAGATTATGAAGAGTTAAAATGGGGCAGGAGGTAAGAGACTTTTCACTAAGGGGCAACGTGTAGTCATTTTGTGGAGGAAAGACATGAAACAGTCATAGGAAAAGGAGCATAAAGTCAAGTGCAGACGTTGTGTGCAAAGACGACAACAGTAAATATATTTTTGTGACTCCTGGTCGTTTTAACTTTGGTCTTGATTCTGAGTAATTCAAGGTTCCACATTCGAAGACTCTACCACTGTACAAGTAACATTTTATTGCAACTGAACTCATTTCAAAATTTCATACTGGTGTCCACACCTTCATAACCAAACTATATTCTTTTATTCATGCAGAATGATGAGCTTATAGCAAAACTGCAACCGTCATCTTCAAAATGTATACGTCTGGATGAGGAAAAGACACTTCAACAGGAGTTATCAATGGAAGCACTTCTAAAGAGAGGTGAAGAACTAAAGGCTGGAAAAAAGAAGTCGAAAGAAAGAGCAGAAAACCTCGTAACACAAATGAATATGCATATGGAAGAAGACTGTGTAGGACAAAAGAATAATTTAAAAGTTGAAGAAACTACAAAGGATGTAGGGGACAAAGTGGCACAACTCTATTTTTGCAGGTTAATTTATTGATTTAATGTGGTTTAATTTACTTCACTGCCAATATTATTTTGGATAAATACATTGTTTTCCCCTTTCCTCTACTTCCTTTAATGGCAATTTATTTTGTAGATTTCTAGAAGGAAGGTTGCATCTGTTTTTCCTTTGCAGTATTTTAGTTTCCAACATTACTATCACTAAATTGATCTTTTTCAAATGATTCTTAGTAGATCATTTTATTTTTAAGACCAGTTGATGTAAACAAGACTATTTGAAAGAAAAGGGGGAAAGGAGATTTAAAAATTGTCCCATACTCTTGAATTTATATCCTTCTACTTTAAATTTTTTAAACTGAAGCTATTATTCTTTGAATTCTCAGATTACATGATACTAATAGAAGAATGATTAACTCTATAACTCAGATTTAATTCAGTGTACATTGATGATAAATATTTTAAGTGTCAGCTTTTTTTCACATTTAAAAGATGATCTCTGAGTCATTGACTCAAAACTAAAGAAAACAATTATAACGGTTCAGGTTATACTTACTTTAAAAATGTATCCTTTGCATTTGCTTTAGACACAAAGAGCATCGCAAGAAACCCCAGAGTAGTAAATATGTATTCATAATTCTTCAATAAGAAGTCAACTGGAACTTAGAACTCCTCTTTTTGAAAACTTCTTCAGATGACAGCAAGAAGAGAATCAGAAATATATGTGTGACTCTACCAAGAAGAATTGGAACACAGAAAATTATTGGAAAAGCAATGAACTTTATACGTCAAATGCAGACTCAGAGAAAATAAATTTAACTCATTAATTAGCCTCTAAAATTAAAACATAATTACTATTGTGCCAGGGTCATGAGATTAGTAGGGCATGAAAGCTAACTAAATACTATAACTTTGGCAAATGATGTTAGTAAATAAACTTACCTTTCAAATGTTCCTTCAAGACAGTTTAATCTCTCCTCCTTTTTTGGTTTTATGTGCCTTTGGTGTTTTTCCCCTTAATATTTTTATGTATTAACTTGATCTACTAGTCTTTAAGCTGAAGCTCTAAGATTTAGCAATCCTATCTACTAAAAGAGAAACATGGTAATTGGCATATGACCGCTACCCTTCCCATTGGCTAATCAGCAAGATATGCAAATTACTGGCAGCCAAGATGGCTGCCAGAAGCCAGGCAGCTTGAAACTAACATGCGGCTTGCTTGCTTCAGTGACGGAGGAAACCAACATTCCCCGCCTGCCTTGCTGGCCTCTGAGCTTGCAGCTTGAAACATTGTTACAAATATAGAAGCTAACCAAAACCCCAGAAACCTGCTTTAGTCCATCGGGCTTCAGCCAGCAGGATTGCAACATTGTAAGCAAAGGCCAGAAACCTACTTTAGCAGCGGAGGCCTAAGAGCTGGAGCCAGGCCTCAAAGCTAAAACTGGCCCGGAATAAAATAAAAAAAAGAAAGAAAGGAGTGGTTGGGAGCTTCAGTCACCCCCAGTCTGAAAACAGCCCTCAGCCCTTCACCCAGACTGGCCAGGCACCCCAGTGGGGACCCCCACCCTGAAGGGTGTGTGACCAGCTGCAAACAGCCATCATCCCCTCACCCAGGCTGGCCAGGCACCCCAGTGGGGACCCCCACCCTGATCCAGGACAGCCTTCAATGCAAACCAGCCGGGACCCACCCGTGCACCAGGCCTCTACCCTATATAGTAAAAGGGTAATATGCCTCCCAGCACCGGGATCAGCAGAGCCGCGAGGCCTCCCGACACGGGGATCAGCATGACAGGGGGCAGTGCCCAAACTCCCTGATCGTCCTGTGGCTCTGTGTGTGCCAGGGGGTGGGGCCACAACCTCCTTATCCACCCTGCTCTGTTCGTGACAGGGGAAGGCGCCCCAACCCCCTGATCAGCCCTGCTCTGTGCCTGATAGGGGGGGAGCTCCCAACCCCCTGATCGCCCTGCGGCTCTGTGTGTGACAGGGTGTGGTGCCCCAACCACCCCCCCACCAAGACCTGCAGCTGAGAGGAGACAGGTTCTGGGTGTCAAGGTCCAGAGCGTGGAAGGCCTCCTGGGGGAGCAGTGGATCTGGAAGCCTGTGTGCTGGGTCAGAGACACGCCTGCCTCCCACCCTCCCCTGCCCTGCACATAGACATGCCTGGACTGGGGTGAGGAGGAGAAGGAGAACTAGAGGGAAGGAACACTGAGTGTTTGTTGGCAGCCATGTAAAAAGGACTGTGACCCGCCCCTCCCACTGAGTCACTCCCTAAGGCAGCAGGAGACGGAGGGTCTGAGAGCAGGCACACAGCTTTGTGGCCGTGACCAAGGCACCAAGATGGTGTCCATGCAACGGGGCTGAGGAGGTGTCAGAGGACCTCACCCCAGAAATCCCAATAGCTCTTCGTGTGAGAGAGAGAAGGTGGCAGGGAGGGAGGGAGAGAGCAAATTGGACTCAAGAGGCCTCAAGGCCCAGATGAGGAGAATATACCAGGGATCAGCATGGACTTGAGCTCTGAGGTGAGGGTCAAGGGCAGCTGGGTGGGGGCCAGCCCAGACAGAAGACTGAGGCCCAGATGTTCTTGACTCTGCTCGGTTCTTTGGCACCTCTGCCTGAGATATAAACTGTCTGACATGGAAGTACAACTCCAGAGAAGGGGGTGGGGAACCTAAGTTAAATAATATTTTGTTTTTGTTTTTTTCACTTGGCAGAATGGGGGCTGAAGTTGAAGTTAGGTTTGGTTACTAAACAATAAAGAAAGCAACATTACTTGCACACCCGACTGTGTGGTCTGAGTTTGCTGCTGCCTATAAACTGAGAAAAAGTTGTAAAATGAAGTACTAATCTCTAAGGTTTAGGTCAGAACGAGGAGTAGTGCCACTCAGCCAGAAGCTGGCTCATGGCTGGCCAGTGCAGAGGTGGTGGCAGGAGCCTCTCCCACCTCCGTGGCAGCACTAAGAATGTCCAACTAACAGTTTAGGCCCGATCCGTTGGGGGCCTAAGCCTTTAGTCGGACATCCCCTGAGGGCTCCCTGGCTGCCAGAAGGATGTCTGACTGCAAGCTTAGGCCTGATCCCCTGGGGAGTGGGCCTAAGTCAACAGGTGGATAACCCCCAAGGGGTCCTGGACTGCAAATGGGCGCAGGCTGGGCTGAGAATCTCACACCCTGCCCCCCCCCCCGTGCAGAAATTTTTGTGCACCGGGTCTCTAGTATTATTATAAAACTAGAAGCCAGTTTCTTGAAGGTTTGTGCAATAGGCCTTCCTTCCCTTGGCTGCGGGCACTGGTTTTCCTCCGGCACCCGGGACCCAGGTCTTTTGTCCGGCCTCAGCAGAGAAGCCAAGCCTCTTCAGTCCAGTCTTCACTCAGGCCGGAGCCTTCAGTCTTCGCTCTGTGCCTGTGTATGCAAACTAACCGCCATCTTTGTTGGGTTAATTTGCATAGTCAATCTGATTGGCTGGTGGGCATAGCGGAGGGACACCAATTTGCATGTTTCTCTTTTATTAGTGTAGGTAGCTTGTCAGAGTTCCCCTAAATAGAAACATTTAAGATAACAACTTAAACACAATGGGTTAAGTTAGTCCAACAAAATCTGGTACTTGGTAAATTTACTTTCTTGATTGTGATCTTTGTTATTATCACTAGAGGGTGCCTTTAGACAAACCATCCTTAGTTTTTCTACTCTACATAGAGCCATACATGTTAAATAGGCAAAGATTAACATAGGGGTGTAAATAATATTTACAGTATAATTGACAAAGTGGCTAAAAATAATGTGATCTGCAGGAGGAGGGTGTGGGGAAGACAGAAAGGCAGATGCCACCTCCAACACTTTGGTAACAATGTTATAAGCAATGGCCTCTGGAGATGTGTTTGGTCATTTGATCACCAGCCAGGCTATCATGTTCTCCCTTAGAGGTTGTTGCTCTAAATTATGCCTTGTGTCAAATGATTAATATCTCCAAGGTAATGAGTGTATTGCACAGTGTGGTAATGGCAAATGCTTGGCAATGTCTTTGAGGGACTTTTTTTTAATCTCTAAAGTGGCTGTTAAATATGTCCAAGGGCATCTTCAAGGATCTCGTAAGTACAGCCCTTCCAGAGCCAGCAAGTATTACCTGATAAGCCGTCTGCATCACTGATAGCCTCCCCACTTTGGAATACTTAGCTGGGACCCCCTCTCCCCACTGTCTGGAAACATAAATACTTTTTAAGAACAATTAAGAGTCTATACTTGAATAGAGTAGCTCTTCTCTGACACATTTTATTGTTAAAATGCCATTTAATGGGAAATTCCATTTACTATGTGGCTACTTGAAAAAATGCAAGTCACTTAGGGAAAAATAAAATACTAAGCATCTGTTGTTTATAATCTTCACAGGGCTCAGAAGCAGCTAGCAGAGATCAGCACTGAAGTTCTCCTTCTTGTAGAAACAACAAAACAGATGAATGAGCACTACTAATACAAGGCAAATCCTGGAGACACCTTGTGTGGGAAATCCTAATAATAGTTTTGCATGCAATAGAAAACTTGGTGATTCCTACTTTTAGAATATTTTCTTATGAATTAAATAAACTTGTAATACTAAACTGATTAATTTCTGTGTTTAAGTGAAAATTTTTGTCATCTTCTTACATAGAGAACATTCTTAATTGCTACTTACAGCATTTTTATTTCAGTTTTTATAAAATGTTTTGCTGAGCAGTTGTACATTTTCTAAATAGTGAAATGAAGGAAATATTTGAATTTTTATTTTATATATTTGCATTTTTAAATAAAGTTCACTTATGTCTGTATCTTGCCAGCCCTTGAATGACTGATGACTAAATGGCAGTGTCAGGCCATGTTGACATAGCAACTAGTTTTCATTGTGTATCAGTTATTAATATATCCATTCATTATCTCATTCATTGAGCTTTTTAGTTTCATAATTAGTTTGGTTCTTTTTATAGTTTTCATCTCTTTGGTAAAGTACTTCTTTTGTTCATTGATTTTATTCCTGAGCTCATTGAATTGCCTTCTAGTATCTCATTGAGTTTCTTCATGACTGCTGTTTTGATTTCTCTCTCCTTTAGATCACAGTCATCCATTATTTTGAGTTCCTTTCTGGAGAATGGTCATTGTCTTCCCGTGTAATTGTTACCTTGGTGGTCCGTGCTGCTTGATGGGTCGTTCCTCTGCGGGCACATTTGAAGTGGTGAACACTTTTCTTATTTGGGAACATTTTCCTTTCCACAATTCAGCAGGTTGATAATTTGAGGCCTTTCTTTAGTTATCCAGTAGATGGTAGGATAGCGCAGTTCTTGTTTTCTCTTACCTGTACTACTTCTGCTTGGGGCAGGGGATGCCTGTGAGTAAAGGTGTAGGAGGCTTTGCCTTGGACCTGGGAGTGGAGGTGGGGCGACCAGGGTAGTGGGTTCTGGTGTTGGATCCGGGTTGCCTGGGTCTCAGGGCACTCCCCCGCCCCCCTGACAGGGATGTGGCCAGTTGAGGGGAGCCAGTGTGTGAGCCCACTGAGCTGCTACCTCATTCCCTATGGCCACTGGCAGCAAGGTACTGTGGCCTGGAGGCTGGAGACTTTGCTTTGCTGCTGCTGCTGGTCTCTAACAGTGTGAGCACAGCTGCAACTGGGGAGGGATCTGGACTTGGGGGGAGGGAGAGTTCGGAATGCTGCTGGCAGTTGCCTTGCACTGGTTTGTGGTGTGGGAGCTGCACCCCGACTCAACCACTGCTTCTGTGTTTGCTGGACCTGTAGGTTCAGCCTTGCTGCAGTGATGGGTCTGTCCCTGTCTTCGACTCTTCCCCCTCTCATCCTGCCTCTCCTACACATTCCAATATGCCCACCTTTGGAAGTACTGGCCGTGGACTTTTCAGTGTGTGGCGCACAGGAACCTCTGTTGGGTCCTGGATGTCCTACTGGTTGAGAGATTTCAGGGGACATACAAAGGAGGTCTCACTTCACCATGATGCTGTCACTCACTAAAATACCCATTTCAATCAGTGCACATGGGCTTGTGGTTTTGATGGTGCTTTTATGGTCTCAATGCAGAGAAAAACAGCATAGGCCTGTGCTAATGAGGCTTCAACCTTGTTTTTCCATTTGGCTTCATCGGAACACATCATAGATGAGCAAAGCTGAGGGTTTTTAGATCATCTTTTGGGCAAATACGGACTAAGTGCTTCGAAGTTTTGAAACTGGACTATTGGGTACAAAAAGAAAATGAATGGCAAATACTTTTCTAAATTGGTAAGCATGAGGCAAACCTAAAATGTTCTTGTTAGTTCTCACCAGGAAAATCAGATAATGTCTCATTTTAGAAGATGAAGAAGAAAGAGTGTGTAGCTGCAGAAGCAATACAAGATATTTGTGAAAATTTTTGTCTTTAATCTTTTGGAAAGAAAAAAGTGTTTTTGTTTTTTTAATATTTCCAGATAATTTGGAAAAAAAGTTTAAACTTAATGTTGGTTCTAAGGTATGAATAGTTTCCTTGTGGGGTATTGGTTCACCAAATCATGCTAGACTTAATAGAGAGTAAAACAGCGCCACTTTATCCAGATACAGAGATCAGCCACAAATCCCTGCAGAATGCCTGGAAAGACTTGTTACTTGTTTACAGAGTCCTGAGACTTACAGACAGAGGTGCCTTCTAGAGCTGCTGGGAATTTAATTATTGCCCTAGGAAAACATAAAGTAATACTATGAGAGGTGCTAACATGCTGTCTAAATTGAAAGAATAGGTTGGGTTGTGGGATGGGCCATTACAAAACAACAGATTTCTACAGATTTTTAAGCTGTGATTCTGGAGAGTAAAATGTTAAAAACACCTTAATATTGAATTTGCCTTTCAATCCCCTTTATTGTTAAGGTTTTAACATTTTGGACTATTCCTACCTTGTTTTCCCAACTTTAAGCACAATAATTATAATAAAGTACCACTAATTGGTGCTTTTAATTTTCCCCACTTTCAGAATATTTAGATGTGTTGCTTTTCTCACCATAACATTAAGGTTAGCCTTGCCCACTTGATTCCATTTATGGTATAGATAACTTCGTATCTGTTTTGATAATTTTTATCTTTTGTGCTCACATTCTAATTTAATTTTGGATGTTTATTGTATGCATCAGAAGTAATTTCAGTTTTATTCAATTGTGTTATTTAATGATATTATAACATAAAAAAGTTAAAATTAGCTTGAACAGATATATCACTAGTTAGGTTTTCTTTATTTTCTGTTTTTCTCATCCTCACAGGAAGATATGTTCCTTTAATTGCTTTTTAGTGAGAGAGGAAGGGAGAGAGGGAGGAAGGGAGAGAGAGAAAAAAAAACATGGATGTGAGAGAGAGAAACATGAATTGGTTGCTTCCAGACAGTTGATCGACTTTACAACTTAGGCAGGTACCTGCTGGGAATCACAGGTGCTGCAGCCTTTTGGTGTATGGGATGATGCTCTAACCAACTGAGCCACCTGGCCAGAGACCACTTAGATTTTCTTGCACATGGAAGCTTTTACTAACAACTGAAAATTTGAAAATTTATTCTAGGCAGTTTTATACCAGATGAAATTTCTCTGATTCAAAATATTTTATGTTAAAGTGTTTTTCATTAGTTGTGTTTCCAACACAATTCCTGGCATAATCGTTCCTCAATCATTGTTCTTTAAATCTGTGTTAAATAGAAAGAGTCACTTTTACATTGATTGTTTTTAGACTTTGATCCATGTTTGACACTTTCAGAAAATATTTTAATGATTCATTTAGGTAATTGTTTTCCACTTCTCAAATGTGTATTCAATAGGTTAGCTACTATGTATACAAATACATGAAGGCTAAAAGAGTTACTATTCCTAAGACTTTAACTTTGTACATGGCACACAGAACATTGCATCTCAACAGAATGTTGAGTCAGATATCTTTCTGACTAAATAGAGGCATCATCTTTACACCACCAAGGCAGTGCCTTTCTACTGTGAATTTTAACTCTATTCAAACTATCACAGTGGTTCCCCTAATTTCTCATAAGGCAGAGGTGAGTTTAATAAACTTGTTTAAGTTACTCTATTTAATTGCTCAGGTCTGCACTTCACTTTGCTCACTTAGACAATAGTCCTTAGTAATTTTGTCTTTTGAAGGATACAGATAATTGCTCAACTTCTTCCTATTCTTTTTTTCATTCATTTTCTCTGTGCTTAACTTTTCAGCTCGTTGGTGAACAAATTTGTCCTCATTTATTTTTGCAGCAAAATACATGTTTTTAATATTTACAAATTGCCCAGTGTATTTTTTTCACACATTAATATATTCACAATTAGATAATGAATTGCAATGCTTTTAATGGCAAATGGACTTGATTTTATTTCATTTGATATTATGTTTATTTCTATAAGATTTAAAATAAAAATGCTATCTATCAAAATTTAACTTAAAAGTATAACAGCTACTGAAAATATATTAAATTTGAAAATGTGTACATGTGTGTGGTTTGTATATGTTTATCAAATTGGTTTCAGAGAGAAAATGCAACATTATTTTCTAAGCCATAATCTCAGATATAATTTAATGGTAGCCTTTTTATAATATAGACTAGCGGCCCACGGCATGAAATTCGTGCACCTTAAAAGGGAATTAGAGAAAATATTTTAATATTGCTATTTGCCCTTTCTCTGTAATAGAAGTGTCAGAGATGAAAGAAAATTAGTAAAATGTATATGAAAATCTTCCTCCGGTCAGAGTCTGGGGCACAATGCAGGACCCAGAGTCAAGTCCCCGCCCACCCGGGCGTGCCTCAAAATCACACAAGTCCCAGACTTGGCTGGCCCCACCCACATTGGGTGAGATCCAGACCCAGCTGACCTCACCCCCATCAAGCCCCACCGGGTGGGGGGGCACAGCCTCAGGTCCCCGGGACCAGCACCAGGGCATGGGGTGCGGCCTGAGTTTCCCTGTAAAGCCCCGCCAGGTGGGAGGCACAGCCTGAGGCCCCCCATCAAGCCACACCAGGTGAGGGGCATGGCCTGAGCTCCCCTGGCCCGGTGCAGGGTGGGGGGCACAGCCTGAGGTCTCTGGCCTGGGCCTGTGCAGGGGCATGGCCTGAGGTCCCCCATCAAGCCCCATCAGTCAGGGTGTGTGGCCTGAGGTCCCCTGTCAAGCCCCATTGGGCTGGGGGTGCAGCCTCAGGTCCCCCACCCCAGCCCAGCGCCACGCAGCCTCAGGTCCCTGCTGATGGTTTGTTACGGCTCATTATAGGAATCCCGTCTCTACTGTGGGGTGCAGCCATATTATGATAGTGTGACAGAGTGAAGTTCAATTTGCATACTACCTCTTTATTATATAGGATTTGAAAATGTATACATGCATGTGTTTCGTATGTGTGTTTATCAAATTGGTCTCAGAAAGGGAATGCAACATTATTTTCCAACCTGTAATTTCAGATATAATTTAATGGTAGCCTTTCAATAAGTTAGTGTTGAATGAATGAACATCTACTTGTATTTCTTTTGCTTTTGATGGTATTAGCTTCAGTATAATTCTTTCTAAAATGTAACTTTTCCCTTGGTCAAAGTGGTGACTACAGCTGAGTCCCCGGTTTTTGGACTTATGGGTCTGTTGAGGCCACAGCTGGCATGATCTATTTCAAGTGATGCCCATGGCAAGGAGGGCTCTTCTCACACATATCTGAAGTCACACCAAGGAGAGCACTTAGACCCGAGTTCATTGCCTACCCCCATCTCCACATCAGGACCAAGCCCTTTGCCTGGGGAGATGGTAACCATACTCTATTCCATAATCCTCATCTGAATCCACTGCCAACTGGCTATGAAGGTGAATAAAGAGTACCTGGACCACTACCCAGTGGGGACCACAGCACTGGTTTGGACCACACTCTGCACACAGACCAGAAAAGTGTATGGGACCTTAAGCTGACTTCTTTCCTGAGGTAAAATGACTGTATAATATACTGGTCTTCCATCTCTTTGCTATGGCAGGAGATAGATTAAATAAATAACTTTGGTTGGTCATGAAAAAACTAAATTAAAAAAAAACAAATAAAATGTAACTTTTCTGCTGATTCGAGTGGGACTTGATTTGGTCAATGTACATTGTGTATAAATTCAAGAAAGAAGAAAACATTACCATAAATGTTGTATAATCATCTTCTTGTATCTGTGGTGGGGTAGGTGACAAATGACAGCCCTCATTCCATTCTTATATCAGAACATAGGAGTCAGGCAGATGGAGATGAACTTATCAGCTTGGTTTACTAACACATCATAACAAACTGGAGGATAAGGTTCATATATGTGGCCACATTGGTCCTTCAAACACTTATCACTTCTGTCCACAGTTGTAATCTGAGAAAACAAATGCTTTACACTGTCCCTGCTGAGACGCCCACGGACAGGAATTCATGTAACTGTGGGCAGACACATCTTTTCCAAGAAGAGGTTTTGTACCAGGCAATTATTCTTACTTACTTCTCTCAAATTCACCCATCAGGTACATCTCTTCTCCTCTCATGAGGAAGGTAGAGAGAATCTAAGTCCTCATGTGGAGACTGGAGGACAAAGAACTGAAGGTACTCCTATAATTTCTGATGGGGTTAAATCATAATTGAAATTAGGTTTATGTCCTTTGTACATAATAACAAAGGTCGAGAGAGGTTGGACAGAAGTATTCTAGTCAGTAAAGAAAAACCAGTTTTGTATTTTAAATGTTGCTACATATAATTCACAACATGGATAATTAACTTCTTCATTCAGTTGGTAAGCCAGGTTTTATTTGGGGGAAATGAATGTTCTTGTAAGGAAGACTTTCCTCAATTTCAGCTTGCTTGGTTTAACTAAAGATTTTCTCCTTCAAGTTTCTTGTCATGTGCTTAAAAGAATGTTGTGCTTTATTATTTGAGTGTATTCACTTCCACTATGGATGTTATGTTAATAATTTCTGCCCCTTAATATTTATTTATTACTTTAAAACTTAGTTACAAGTTACCATTTTAGATCTCATGCCTAAACAGTATAGAGGTGCAAGACAAAGTTTTACATATTCATCTTCTCTGAGTTATAGTTAAAAATCTATGTATTTTTCCTGAATATGAAGAAGTAGTTGGTAGAGAAACTTAGGTTCAGTAAGAAGACTTAGAGCCCACTTTTGGCCTGTAGATAATTGGTTTTGTCACCTCAGGCAATCTACAATCTCTCTATGTCAGTGGTTCTCAAACTTCCTAATGCCGCGACCCTTTAATACAGTTCTTCATGTTGTGGTGACCCCCAACCATAAAATTATTTTCATTGCTACTTCATAACTGTAATTTTGCTACTGTTATGAATCGTAATGTAAATATCTGATATGCAGGATGTATTTTCATTGTTACAAATTGAACATAATTCAAGCATAGTGATTAATCACAAAACAATATGTAATTATATATGTGTTTTTCGATGGTCTTAGGCGACCCTTGTGAAAGGGTCATTCGACCCCCAAAGGGGTCGCAACCCACAGGTTGAGAACCGCTGCTCTATGTTTTCATTGCCTTTTATGTGAAATAGTGACTTGGGTTAAATCAGTGATTTTCATACTTTAAAAAAATTTTTAAACTAGAACTGAAATTTTTTTGCATGAATCTGTACTATATAAAGCAGAGACAAACAGAGCAGCCTCATTAAGGGGAATGGAGACTCTGAAGCTATGCAATCCTACAGGTGTCCCCAGGGGAAACTTTGATTCCTATGGGACACAGTTTGAGAATGACCAGTTATGAGAAAAATCTGTCTAATTATAAATCCTTTCCATTTAAAGTTGATGTTGCATTGTCTTTTAGTACATAAGTTTCTAACCTTGCTGTACCTTGATAAAGAGAAAAATATAAATAAAATTGCAGATGTGTTCTTATTCTTGCTGAACTCATGCTTCTTCTACCATCTGAATGCTATCCTTACCTAAATATAAACATAAACACCACAAAAGTAAATATATAGGAAAAGAGCTTTTTTTTTGGAAGAGATGATGTTACATTGATAGTTCTTAATTCAAGTTGTGTAAAAATTTGCTTTACATTATCCTATATAATAAAGAGCTAGTATTCTAATTAGACTGAACAGCTACAATCTTCCAGACAACCTTCTGGATGAAGCTGGGGCTGTGAGGGCTGGCTGAGGCTGCAAGGGGCTGCAAGGGTTGGCCGAGGCAGCTGGGGTTGCCTCTATTATAGTTTATAAAGGCTTTTGTCTTTATCTGGTAATGAGTTATTTATTTTACTAGGCTAGTCTAGTTATGTTGTCATATTATCCATTTAATCGGGACTATCTATGATAGATTGTTCAAGTAGAGGACTGAACATCCAGCCTCTTGGAGAAGGAGCATTCTAGCAGAGAGAACAGCCAGTGTAAAGGCCCTGAGGCAGACCTGAAATATGTGACAAGCAGCCAAGGGTTCACTGGAGCTGTACTGGAGTCAGAGGGTAAAGCAGTAGGAGGTGGGGGCAGAGATGTAGGGAGGGTGCACCTGGTGGCTCTTGTAGGCTGTGTAAGGAATTTGGCCTTTGCTCTGAATGACATGGCAGGCCACCAGGTACCAGAAGGGGGAGTGCCTGATGAGGCCTACTGTGTAACCCCTTGGCTCTGGGATAAAGTTGAGAAGCAAGGAGAACAAAGAGCAGCCAGTGATTTGACATTAATATGAGCTTGTGTGTGTATGTGTGTGTGTGGGGGGGGGGGGTTAGGGGTGTATCCCTGCAAATACCATCACCACCAATAAGTTTGTGATGCTTATTAGACATCCAAGTGGAGTTGAGTAAATGGATCTCTAACCCTTGTTCTAGGGCCTAGGTCCAGGCTAGAAGTAATTTGGGGGGTGAAAGGAGTCTATGTTTAGATGGTGTTGAAAGAATGGCACTAGATGAAATCACCAGGGATGTGGGTATAGACAGAAAAGAGAAGAGGTCTGGGATTGAGCTTTAGGTCACTCCAAAGTTAAGAGGACAAGTTGAAGAGGAGAAACCTACAGAGGACTTGAGATCTTTGGATGGAATGGCAAGTGAGGGAAGGGGCAAGCAAAGCTACCCAGGAAAGCAAGTGTTGCTTGGAGAAGAGAGTGGCCCACTCTGGTTGTAGCAAAGATAAGGTTGTGGTTAACCCTGATAAGAGTGTTGGCAAAGTAGAGAGCAAATGTCTGATTTGTGTGAATTCAAAAAAGAGGGAGAAGAGAGAACCTGGAGGCACAAATGTAGCCTGCTCCTAGAAGCTTTTCTATAAAAGTTGAAGTGGGTGGAGCTGGGGTACCTGGGAATTGAGGTCAGCTCCACTGAGGATTTTTTTTTAAGATGAGCACACATTTGAATGCCTTTAGGAATAACCTTGTGAGGAAAATACTAAAGATGTGAGTAGAGCTGTGACTTAACCAGGTTTTGTTTAGATCAATGAGTAAGACAGGGAGAGAGAAGGGCAAGAGTTGACACACTATGTTAAGGATGTTAATAAATTGACCCTGGAATTTAAGCAACATTAGGACAGAGAGAATAAGAGAGTAACAGTGAAAAGGTGGTCTGAAGGCTTGAAGAAAAATGATTTCCAACAAGTTTCCTAAAGGAGGAGGGAAGAGAAGACCCTGCCCTTTGTGGATGGTAATAAGTGGAATTCTTTCACTGTCCTGCTCCCCAGTGTCTATGATGGACAATGGTACTTACAAGGTAATTTTAAAATAGAGAAGGTTCCCGTTGAGGCCATCTTGAGTTTCCTTATCCTCTGGTGTCAACTGGAAATAAAATACCTATCATAAAGTGAGAAGAGCAACTCAATTTTCCTGACAAAATTACTCCCCAGACCTCATCTGCCAATTATGAATTAATTGTTATGAACCTGGGTGTCATTCTCTGAGAAAAGTCATTGGAATTTTATACTCAGATAGTTGAGATTGGTAAATCATACTCCACTCAAAGACTTCTGTGGGGTAGCTGTAGTTGTAGCAACGGAATCCTAGAAATGTTTGCGCCCAAACCTCATCTTATTTAATGCCTTCATTTTGCAGCTGAAGAAATCAAGAGATGATTTACCCAAGGCCATGCATTTGGGTTAGAAACCAGGATTGTGACAAAACTCGAACTTGGTTAGTGTTGTTCACAATCCTTTGCTCCCCCCACCCTATAGCAGGTGGAGGACAGAACAGTTAAATATAGCACTTCTATGCACAGAGTACAAGGAGACAAGTTTGACCCAATACACATTGAGAGTTTCACCAATTACCACACCAGGATAATGCTGTGTCATCAGTCCCTGCAGCCCACACTATGCACCTGGAAGTTTTCTCAGATTCTTTTGTCTGTGAAGCTTTTCACAAGAACTACCACCTCCCATTGCAGCTGATAGCATAGGACACCCTGAGCTGGGATGCACTAATGCTTTTCAGCAATGAAATTGAGCACTGAGTCCTCCAGGATAACTGGGTAATTCTTGATCACCCTGGGAAGAAGGCAGAGTGCTTTGAGTCTGAGGCTACATATCCATTTCACTAGGGGCTGCTCATTCGGGCTGGGGGATGCTAGTCTTCCAGCCTCTTGCTCATTACCCTCTGGCTATCTCAAAATCTGGTTTTGCTTTCTTTGGTATGTCCCAGGAAGGACCAGAGAAAGTAAGGCAGGAAGGGAAACTTGGGTATTTTTTTAAACATTCCTGAGAAATTTAGTAAAAAAAAATGAATAAGTCAAAAAGACAACCTGGTTGGCTGAGACCATGTCATCTTAAAGGGGAGAGTGGCTGTGATTGGAAGCCCAGCCTTACCTTCACCCGGTGAGATATTGGATACCTCCTGGTACCCTACAACCATAACACCCAGGGACAAGCAGCCTCAGCTGCAAACTCACAAACACCAACACTCCAGCCTCCATGGCCACGGATCCCTAAAAAGTTTGTCCAGGGGTAGATAAGGTGGTAGCCAAAAAAATGCGGATGGATCCTGTGCCTTTTTCACAGAGTAAATAAAAAGAACAGCTGAATCGAATTAACTTCCACCCAGAATTGGCAAAATAAACACAGCTGATGCGGCAATCCATGGATGGAAAGGTCAGAGATGCCCTAAAGAGAGTCAATGCAGGAGAGAGAGAGCTACATAACCAGAAAACAGGGAGAAGTGAACATGGGGAGACAAAGAAATAGTCACCATACAGAAAAAGGAGACGTCACTGGAAAAGGAAGTAAATGAAATAGAAGCAAGCAATATGTCAGAGAAAGAATTCAGAGCAATGGTCATAAGGATGCTGAAAAATATGGAAGACAAATTCAACAATATGTGTAAGAACTAAGGGGAAATAAAGAAGAAACAAGAAGAAATGAAGAATGACTTCACTGCAATAAAGAACGAAATAGAAAGCATCAACAGTAGGCTAGAAGAAGTGGAGGACCACATAAGCGAGCAAGAAGACAAGGTAGAAAAAAATATCCAAGCAGAGTAGCACCTAGAAAAAAAAAAAAACACTTAAAAAAACAGGAGGAGAGCCTAAGGGAACTTTGGGACAACACAAAATGAAACAATATCTGCATAATAGGGGTGCCAAAAAGAAAGGAAGTGGAGCAAGGAGTAGAAAACCTGTTTGAAGAAATAATGACAGAAAACTTCCTTAATTTTGGGAAGGAAAAACTCACACAAGGCCAAGAAGCACACAGATTCCAAACAAGATGACCCCCAAAAAGCCAACACCAAGCAACACTATAATTAAATGGGCAAACACCAATGACAAAGTAAGGATCTTAAAGGCTGCCAGAGAAACACAGAAAGTTACCTACAAGGGATCTCCCATCAGACTACCAACTGATTTTACAACAGAAACACATCAGGCCAGAAGGGAATGGAATGAAATATACAAAGTCATGCAAAACAAGGGTCTGAATCCAAAAATACTGTACCCAGGAAGGCTATCAATCAAAGTTGAGGGTGAAATCAGAAACTTCACAAACAATAAAGGACTAAAGGAGTTTATTACCAATACACCAGCAATGCAAGAAATGCTAAAGCAGTGGTTCTCAACCTTCCTAATGCCGTGACCCTTTAATACAGTTCCTCATGTTGTGGTGACCCCTAACCATAAAATTATTTTCGTTGCTACTTCATAACTGTAATTTTGCTACTGTTATGAATCATAATGTAAATATTTGATATGCAGGATGTATTTTCATTGTTACAAATGGAACATAATTAAAGCATAGTGATTAATCACAAAACAATATGTAATTATATATATGTTTTCCGATGGTCTTAGGTGACCCCTATAAAAGGGTCATTCGACCCCCAAAGGGGTCTTGACCCACAGGTTGAGAACCGCTGTGCTAAAGGGTCTGCTATAAAAAGAAGAAATAGGAAAGGAAAAAGGAACACAGGCATAAAAAATAAAAATGGCAACAAACAAGTACCTATCAATAATAACTTCAAATGTACCATAAATGGATTAATGCCCCAATCAAAAGACATAGGGTACCTGAGTGGATAAGAAAACATGACCCATATACCTGCTGTCTATAAGGGTCCCACCTCAGAACAAAGGACTCATACAGACTGATGATGAGGGGATGGAAAAAGGTTTTTCAGACGATTGGAAATAAAAAAAAAACAGTTGGGGTAGCAATACTTATACCCAACAAATTAGACCTCAAAATGAAGGTCAAAACAAGAGATAAGGAAGGCTACTTCATAATACTAAAGGGCGCAAATAAACAAGTAGATATAACTCTGGTAAACATATATGCAGCCAACATAGGATCACCAAAATACATTTTTAAAAAAGCAACAACTCTGGAAGATATCAAGGGAGAGATTGACAGCAGTATAGTCATAGTAGGGGACTTTAATGCCCCACTAACACCACTGGACAAATCCTCTAAACAAACAAAAAAAAAAAACAGAAAAGAAATATCAATCCTAAATGATTCACTAGATCAGATGGAATTAACGGACATCTACAGAACATTCTATCCCAAAGCCACAGAATATACATTCTTCTCAAGTGCACATGGGTGATTTTCATAGACCACATATTGGGACACAGGCAAAGTCTCTTCAAATTCAAAAAGATAGAAATCATATCAAGCATCTTCCCAGATCACAATGGCATAAAATTATAACTCAATTGCAATAAAAACAATGCTAAAAAAATCAAACACCTGGAGGGTAAATAGCATGCTATTAAACAATGACTGAATTACCAAAGAGATAAAAAAATAAATAAAAAGCATCATGGGAACAAATGACAATGAAAACACAACAATCCAAAATCTATGGGACACAGTGAAACCAGTCTTGAGATGGAAGTTCATAGCTCTACAGGCCTGCCTCAAAAAACAAGAAACCATGGTAATAAATTAGCTAACCCTACAACACAAAGGCTTAGAAAGAGAGCAACAAGAAAAGCCCAGCATAAGCAGAAGGAAGGAAATAATAAAGATCAGAGCAGAGATAAACAACATAGAGACCAAAAAAATATATATAAAAGATCAACAAAATCAAGAGCTGGTTCCTTGAAAGGATAAACAAGATTGATGAACCTCTAGCCAGGCTCACCAAGATGCAAAGAGAGAGGACCCAAATAAACACAATCAAAAATGAAAGAGGTGAAGTAACAACCGACCCCACAGAAATATAAAGGATTATGAAAAAAATACTATGAACAACTCTATTCCAACAAAATGGACTTATTCTTAGAAAAATGCAAGCTCCCAAAACTCAATCAAGAAGAATAAAAAAACAGAAAAGACTGATAACTACTGAAGAAATTGAAGCATGATCAAAAATCTTCCAGCAAACAAAAGCCCTGGTCCGGACAGCTTTACAGGGGAGTTCTAACAAGCATTCAAAGAAGAACGAAGACCCATGCCCCTCAGACTATTCAAAAAAATTCAAGAGGAAGGCACATGTCCAAGCTCTTTCTATGAAGCCAGCATTACCCTAATACCAAAACCAGATAAAGACATGACAAAAAAAAAAAACAAAAAAAAAACTAAAGGCCAATATCCTTGATGACCATAGATGCTAAAATCCTCAACAAAATTCTATCAAATCAGATTCAGCATTACATTAGAAATATCATACACCATGACCAAGTGGGATTTATTCTAGGGATGCAAGGATAGTACAATATTCACAAGTCAATAAATGTAATACACCACATAAAAAATTGAGAGACAAAAATCACATAATCATATCAATTGGTGCAGAAAGAGCATTTGACAAAATACAACACCCTTTCTTGATAAAAATTCTCAGCAAAGTAGGAATACAGGGATCATATCTCATCATAATAAAAGGCATATAGGACAAACCTACTGCCAACATCATACTCAATGCGCAAAAATGAAAACCATTTCCCCTAAGAACAGGAACAATACAGGGATGTCCTCTTTCACCACTCTTGTTAAACATAGTACTGGAAGTCCTAGCCACCGTGATCAGACAAGAAGAAGACATAAAAAGCATCCAAATTGGAAAGGAGGAAGTAAAACTCTCCTTATTCTCAGATGGCATGATACTGTACGAGAAAATACTAAAGACTCCATTGAAAAATGACTGGATTTAATAAATAAATTCAGAAATGTAGCAGGATACAAAATTAACACTGAAAAATCGATGGCTTTTTAATACCCTGATAATAAACTAATAGAAAGAGAAACTAAACAAAAAATTCCATTGCAACAACAACAAAAAAATTAAGATTCTTAGGAATAAAATTAACCTAGGAGGTAAAAGAAATTTTATTTGCAAATTGACTTCCAAGAAAATAGTAGGCTAGTGCCAAATCTGTCCCGCTGGTCAAGTGGCAAGATTTAAGGGGCTTTAGCACCAAATCATCCTGGACAATAGACACTTTCCTTCAGAAAGGGTTCTGGGATTCAGGACCTAATAATATGGGTAGTTTAGATCCATGGGGGTGGAGAGTAGTTACTGGTGCACAAATGTTACTCTTGAGTGGTGTATCCAAGGTTTAAACATTTCGAATCTAGTTAGAAACAGCATAGGACCAGTTTAAGCTGGTTCTGTGGTCACAATTTCTTAAAATGAGAAGAATAATAGCATCTTCTCAAGTAGTTAACTTAGCCTGACTACCTTAGCCTTATATATAGGGTTTCCCAAAATTCACGCAAGATTTGCAATTAAATTCAATTGCAAATCTTGCGTGAATTTTGGGACACCCTATATAATAAGCAAATAGTTACTACCAGTTGATGCATCATCTCCACATTCAAAAGTGAATTTCTGTTTTCTCTCCCCCAACAGCCCCACGTTGATGACAATTCCATCATTCCAGGTGTTTGCCCAAAAGCTTTGACTCCTCATTCCCTCACTCTGAACATCCATTCTGTCAGGAGATTCTGTTGGTTCTACCTTCAAAATATATGCTGATTCCCAAAGCTTCCTAATGGCTTCCTTGCTCTCATCCTTGCTCCTACCAGTTAATGCTCAAGCAGTGGAGGTGAGACTTTTATACATCAGGCAGATCAGGTTTATTCCTCTTCTCAGAATCCCACAATGGTCCCTCAATTTCACTATGAATAAAAGCTAAAGATTTTTAAATGGCCTACAAGACCCTATAAGATCTGCCACCTCTTCACATTCCTATTACTCCTCCTGCCACATCTCCTGTTCCTCTCTTCCTGCTCACTTAACTTCCCTCTCTTCCTGCTTACTTACCTTCAGCCTTATGGGCCTCTGTGTTCCCCAAATATACCAGGCATACCCCTGACTTACAGCCTTGGCACTGGCTGTTTCCTCTGCTTGGAAGAGTTACCTCAGGGAGCCTCTGAACTCCTTCAGAACTTTGGTCAAATCTTATCTTCTCCATGAGACCAAGCCTTACCAACTTCTATAATATCATAATTGTACTTTGCTAAACTTTGTGGTTTTTATAGCCCATTTAACTTAATAATATCTATATTATTTACTTATATACTACTAGAGGCCCAGTGCACAAAAATTTGTGCAGTGGGGGGTGGGGAGGGTCCTTCAGCCCGGCCTGTGCCGTCTCACAGTCTGGGACCCCTCAGGGGATGACCACCTGCTGGCTTAGGCCCGCTCCCCGGGGGATTGGGCCTAAGATGGAAATCAGACATCCCTCTGGCAGCCTGGAAGCCCTTGGGGTATGTCCACTTGCCAGCGGGGAGCAGGCCTAAACTGCAGTCGGACATCTTTAGCACTGCTGAGAATGCAGGAGAGGCTCCTACCACCACCACTGTACTGGCAGCCATCAGCCTGGCTTGAGGCTGAGCAGAGCTCCTCCCATGTGAGAGTGCCCTGACCACCAGAGGGCAGCTCCTGCATTGAGCGTCTGACCCCTGGTGGTCAGTGTGTGTCATAGTGACCAGTCATTTCCAGTCCTTCTGCTGTTAGGGTCAGTTTGCATATTACCCTTTTACTATATATGATAGAGGCCTGGTGCATGGGTGGGGGCTGCCTGGTTTGTCCTGAAGGGTGTCCCGGATCAGGGTAGGGGTCCTGCTTGGGTGCCTGGCCAGCCTGGATGAGGGGATGATGGCTGTTTGCAGCTGGTCACACACCCTTCAGGGTGGGGGTCCCCACTGGGGTGCCTGGCCAGTCTGGGTGAGGGGCTGAGGGCTGTTTTCAGACTGGGGGTGACTGAAGCTCCCAACCTCTCCTTTTTTTATTTTTATTTTTTTTTATTCTGGGATTTATTTACCTTCTATGGCTGTCACTGGAACTGAGAGCTGGCTCTAGTTCTGAGGCTCGGCTCCAGCTCTGAGAACTCAGCTGCTGAAAGCAGGTATCTGTGTTTGTTTGGCTTCTACAATTGAAACATTGTTGCAGTTCCAGCTCTGAGGCCCGGTTGGCTGAAAGCAGGTTTCTGGGGTTTGTTTAGCTTCTATAATTGCAACATTGTTTCTTAGAGTGCAGCTCAGAGGCCGGCAGCGGTAGGCGGGGAACCTTGGCTTCCTCCATCACTAGAGCAAAGAAGCCTCCTGTTCGCTTCAGCTGCCTGGCTGCCGGCCACCATCTTGGTTGGCAGTTAATTTGCATATTTCCCTGATTAGCCAATGGGAAGCGTGTCAGAGGTACGGTTAATTATCATGTTTGTCTATTATTAGATAGGATGGTTATTAAGTATTGTCTGTGTCTCCTCACTAGAATATAAGCTCCACAAATGCAGAGCTCTTTGTCTCTTCTGTTTACCAACATATCCCATGCACCGAGAATAGTATTTGACAAATATCTTTGGGATGATCAAATTGCATTTAAAGGAGAAATCTAGGTACTATGGAAAAAGTAGCAGTTCCTAAATTCCATATTTTTATTACACTTAAGCGTTACAATTACCCAGTGATGAATCTGAGTCATAGCAATATCTTTACTAATACAGCCCCAAGGGCAACAGAAACTAAGGAGAAAATAAACAATTGGTACTACATCAAATAAAAAAGCTTCTGCACAGCAAAAGAAACCATCAACAGAAGAACAAGAAAGTCCACTGCATGGGAAAACAGACTTGCCAATTTTATCTCTGATAAGGATTTAATCTCCAAAATTTATAGGGAACTCATACAACTTAATAAAATGAAGATAAACAATCCAGTCAAAAAATGGGCAAAGGACCTAAATAGACACTTTTCAAAAGAGAACATACAGAAGGCCAAGAGACATATGAAAAACACTAGTGCCCAGGGCATGGATTAGTGCACATTGAACTACTATTCACCCTTTCTTTATAATATAAGTGTCAGAGATGAAAGAAAATTAGAAAAATCACCAGACATACGGACAGTCACTTACCATTATATATAGACTAGAGGCCCGATGCATGAAACTCATGCATGGGGGGCGGGGGATGTCCCTCCGACCTGCACTCTCTCCAGTCCAGGACCCCTCTGGAGATGCCCTGTGGGATTGGGTCTAAACAGGCAGTCGGACATCCCTCTCACAATCCAGGACTGGTGGCTCCTAACTGCTCATCTGCCTGCTGGCCTGTTTGCCCTGTAACTGCCCTCCCCTACTGGCCTGGTTGCCCCTAAGTGTCGCTGCCTCGGCCCCCACCACCATGGCTTTGGGTGGAAGGACATCCGGGCAGATGTCTGGTAGACTTCTGGTCTAATTAGCATGTTACCCTTTTATTAATATAGATTATACAACATAAAGTTCAAGATAGAATTTCATTAGTAGAAATGAAGAGACATTTCATTAAAAAATGTATATTGGTTTGATATGATTCAAATCCATTAGTTTATGACAAAAATCAAGTCTTTAAGCATAAGATTGCTTGCCCTAGCTGGTTTTTCTCAGTGGCTAGAGCTTCAGCCTGAGGACTGAAGGGTCCCAGGTTCAATTCTGGTCAAGAGCACATGCCTGGGCTCGATCCCCAGTAGGGTGCATGCAGGAGGCAGTTGATCAATGATTCTCTCTCATCATTGATGTTTCTATCTCTCTTCCTCTCCCTTCCTCTCTGAAATCAATAAGAATGTACTTTAAAAAATAAAAGAATAAGTTTGCTTTGCTATCAAAGCCAAGTAAGGTGTGTCATTCCTTGTCCCTGATGAAGTCTGAGCAGCTCAGTTGCTAAGCAACTTCGCTGGGTTCTTATCAAATACAATCCGTGGAGAAGCAAGTAAACCCACCATGCATTTAGGCTATAAAGACCAAACGTTGGGAGGACAGAGTATTTCTGGGCTGGAGACAGTGAGAGTCAGTAGCCAGGAGGCAGGGAAGATGGAGGCGGGAATGCCCAGTGCCTGGAAGTACCAGAGGATCTGGGATATGCAAATCTGCTGAGGGTGGGGTCTGGCCCTGTGCTCCCAGAGGTCAGGTCTGGATGGAGGGCAGGGGTGCGGTTCCCGGGTTCCAAGATTCCCCTTCCTGCGGGCTCCTCCTCCCCTTAACCACCTAAGAGTTAACTGTCCATTAGGATAAAGAGGGTGGGAAGCAGGTACACAATGTCTGGACCAGACGCCCCTCAGTCCCAGATCTCTCCAGGGCAGGGTGGCGTGTTTGTATTGGTTTATTTGATTCTTCTTACATGTTGGTTGAAGCGGGTAGCAGGGGAGTGTCTTCCAGATATGGTTTACTTCTGCTTGCTCACCAGAGCTGCCCGAATGATGCCTTTTCCCTTTCTTCCCCACTTCCCCAAGATCGCCAGGGATGAAACTGGGGCCCCCTTGTATTTCGTGGAGATTGCACTCCACAGGAACCTGCCTGATCCAGGGAGGGCTGGCGTCATTCACTGCTGGAAAGGCTAGATTTAAACCAAGCCTCCCCTTGCCGCAGCTTAGATAGGCGCTAGCTGGGTTTGAGGAGGGTTTATCATCCCTTCTGGCTTTTTCCTTGGGAACCACAAACTCAATATAGCAGAGCCCCGGCAGGTCGCTTGTCAGCACCTGCTCTCCTCAGTCAGCTGCTGCATTTACTTGAAGGATGTAGAATAATTAGTAAAATATACTAAAGTGTGTAAATTAGGTCAAAGCATTATGCACTTGTTTCCTATTAATTTGTATGATTTAGGGTCCCGAGTGTTTGAGGATTTCAGCTCTCACAAAGCACAGTGATTTTAACTATTGAATTTTACCAAAGCCTCCAGTGACTCTTTCAGCCAGGCAGCCTCCAGGCCTGGCAGAGCATGCCTGCTCGTGCCTCTTCCAATGGCCACTGCCGCTGGGGGCTGCTCCCAGGCCAGGCTGCACAGCTTGCCTGCTGGTGACCCAGCTGGGTGGCCTCCAGGCTGGGCAGCGCCGAGGACTTGTGTGCACCCCCACAGGTGGCCACTTCCACCAGGGGCCACTCCTGGGCCGCACCTGACCAATCGTGACTATTAAGCATCTGACTAGTCATAACTAATTAGTATATCCGGGCTAATTAGCATATCCCTTTTATTATATAGGATAGATAGATAGGGGTCCTGGAGTGCGAGAGGGCAGTCTGCAAAGTTGCTGTTATACAGGGTGTGGAATGCTGTCAGGGCCAGCCTGACAGGTTGAGCCGGGCTGAGGCAGGGAGGTGGGAATTGAGAAAAGAAAGAAAGACAGGAAAGCAGGGTCGGGAGGACTCCAGCTCTCTCGATGAACTGAAGCGAGTTTATTAGCTATACAATCCTACTTATACATAACACACTGAATAGGAGGTCTGTCAAGAAGAATGTATTCTTTGTTCCTCTTAATCTCTAAGGGAGAGACACAGCAGAAGGACAAGTTCTCAGTACAGCATATCTCAGTAAATAGTTACAGACTTCTTGGTAAGCTATGAAAGGCTGTTCTCATTCTACAAATGTTGCTCTCATTCTACTGATAATCGCCATCTAAACAAGTCTGGGAAAACTGTGTGGGTAAGGGTCCCAGCCTTGCTAGCCCTTACAGGTGCAAGGACCTTGCCAGCTTACATCTGGCCCCCAAAAGATCCCCCTTCTTTGTTTTTTAGGCCAAGTTCATGTTTCAGTGTCCGACAGTTTCTTATGTGTACATGTCAGCAGTAATATTTCAGTTCTGGATGGTGGACAAATGGTGGCAATGCAGGTCCGACCCTATCTGGTTTGGTCCTGGGCAACCTGCAGCGACGCACAGCTGCTGACTACTAGCATAATAAGGCGTCTTCACCATCTTTATTTCTGGACTGCTTCTCTTCTCATTGTCTCATGGGGCCACTGCTATTCTGTGGCTGGAGCAGTCCTGATAATTCCTCTCTGTTGCAGGAATCCACATGGTCTTGGAGTTGTTTTCTGAAAATATACAAATCTATTCTCGACCAAAGGTTAATAAAGGAATCATATCTATAATTTAGACTTGGGATTCTTTTAATTTTTGTCCAAACGATTTTCCTTTGGCTTATTTTGACACCACGTATGTTTTCCATGGGTGTCTTGCTATTAGCATTATATATGAAAAAATTAATTTTCAAGTAAAAATATTAAAGCAATTAAGGCATTTACTTCGTTTCTTCTATTCTTCAGTGTGGCTCGCCTTAGACATTCCAGGTATTCAGGAGAGTGTTGAGTTTCCCTGCGATATACTGTTCCTCTGTGTTGTAAACCACAGTCCTTATTTTAAAGCAGGCCGCATTTATTTCCCAGACTGCCTTATTTTGTGTTTAGCAAAGAGTCAGTTTATGGGTCAGCCTCTGGGTGGCAGTGTTCTGGGGTTGGCCTCTGAGGCTATAGGGCCTCTCTGTCCAGTGGAAGTTCACTGCCCAGAGCTGACTGCGTAATAGTTAGTTACCGGCGCTATGTTGTTGCTGGGATTGAAAATCCCTCTATAGGCCAGACCCTGTTAACTCCCAGGGACTGATCAGGTTATCTTAATCCTTGATCTCGTACAGGGTGGAATTTGGGTGTGGCTGTGCTCTTTGCCTGGGGGCTGGGGGGAGGAGGAGTCTCACTCTCCAGAGAGGATGTCTGCCCCAGTCCTGGGCTCAGGGGTGTCTCAGCACTCAATTCACTGCCACCTCTCCCGGCTCCCCCTCTTTCCCCAGTCTCTCCCCAGATTCCACTCCTCCGCACACTCTCCCTCTCTTCAGCACAGGTGAGTGTCTGTATCCGAAATGTCCCATGAACAGGATTTGGTGAAAACAAACAAACAAACGCCGGCCGCGGAAACGGGGAAGCCTTGGTTTCTGTAAGCTTCTTCTCTTACCGGGACTGCATGGTCAGGTCAGCTCTTCAGGCTGCCCCCTTTAGGCTCAGTCCTCCGTGATCACAGAACCCAGCTCTCAATTCCCCCGGAGGCGCCAGGAATCCCGCGGTTCTCCTTTCCCCCGTCAGGGGCTGTGCCTGTCTCAAGGGACACGGCCGTCTGCCACGCGGTCTCCCTCCGACTCTCTGGGCTCAGAGGTCTGGCAAACTTTCCTGCCCAAATCCCTGTTTTTTTTTACCTTTCCAGGGGAGTTCTGCTCTTCCCGGCTGTAAACCCTCTCACCAGCTGAGCAATTTCGCCAATTTGGTGTGAGTGTTACTAGTTTCAGCTGCTCACTCCATTTGCTCCGGGACACGACCTGGGACACATCTGCCTATATCGCCGCCATCTTCCCTATCCACTAGTGTTGAATGTCGCTTTGGCATAAAGAATATTTTGACTAAAGGCAATTAAGAAGCAGATATGAGAAAAGCTCGCTGTCCTCCCCCTATTTCTCTAGGAGTAGATGATACATTTCCAAAGGTGTCCCTCCTCCCCTTTCTACCAGGAAGGACAAAAGTTAATTATCAGAGGAGACAACTTCAGACTCTTATCAGTGTGGAGATGGCACCAGAGGAATCTATATTACAAGGTGCTAACTAGCCTTCATCTACCATTAATTTCCCATATATTTACTTTTCCAGTTTGTGGTTCTTGGAAGCCTGAAAACTCTTTCCTCTATTTTGTCATGTCTCTACAAATTTGTTTTTCATTGAAGATGCTATAAAAGCCTGAATTCTAAGCCACCACTTTGAGTTATTTGGAAAATATCTTGTTTTCAGCCTTTTAATCAAAACATAATTAAAAATCATTTAAGTCCAACTTTTTTTTTTCCACCAAGTGAAAGAGTGAAACAACAAAATATTTTTTTCCTTATTTGGTTACCTTTTAATGCGATTTTACTCATGTGCATTTAACTTATTAGATAAAGAGTTTAGTAATTCAAGCATCCTTGACTTTCTAAGATATCTCTTTTCTTTCCAGGATTCTCAGTCCTAGTTCCTAATAGAATTCTGGCTAGGGAAGGCAATGCATTTGGTGCTTCCAAACCGTATGTGTGGATTAAGCATAAAATTAGACCTGCTGTTAAGGGTTGGAGGCCTATTATAGTATGTATTTACAGAGTTCTTCAGCCAGCCATAGGTTCCAAATTTATCATTTTTGGCCAAATCAATATTACTTTTTATCTGCCTCAATTTTCAGGGATTTAGAGAAGCAGAAAAAAATAATTATCAAACACTTACAATTTTCCAAAGACTGAGCTAAGGGATTTTTATACAGGGATTGATATAAGACTTAAATAATTATATAAGGTGTTATAATCTATTAGAATTCCACTGAAGCAAATTGAATTCCAAGCAAATATAGAATAAGGAGAGAAAATGGATTAGCTATCCCAGATCAGTTTGAGTCCAATAATAAAAGATCTTCTAAAATTCTAAATGAATCCTACCATGAATACTTGTAATCCTGATATCTTGGACATGTCTACTGGATGGGGACAAGCTATAACATAAACAAATTTACCAGATCCACAATGTGGTTCTTCATCAGAGCTTGACCACAACCAGTAAACATACACATGTTCAATACACAAACAATTCTTCTTCATTGCCCATCTCAGTCAAGACTGGATTTGCCACATTCCCATGTTAAGCTTATTAAATTGATGATTAACCCATCAAAAATCATTTTTGTTGTTATTGTTGATTGGGTTTTTCTCCTTAAGCCTTGGGCACAGAGTCTAGCTTCCTGTCTTGTCTTACTGGTCACAACTGATTACCAAATGACCTGGTAGGTTTGCTTCCTGGTAAAGCCCAGAATGTCTTACACATCCCTTATTGCATCATGAATAGGCATTGAATTTCTTATACTCTATGTGATTAGAGACATTTCATAAATCTTAAATTCCTCAATTAACATTTCTTGATTTATGCTAAAGTTTTTGTTTTCAGTGATCTTACCTTAATTATGTATGTAATTATCCATGATGTCAGTATTTCTTAATTGGCTAGACTGCACAGGTTTGTTTGTTTTTTTTAAATATATTTTATTGATTTTTTTTTACAGAGAGGAAGGGAGAAGGATAGAGAGTTAGAAACATCGATGAGAGAGAAACATCGATCAGCTGCCTCCTGCACACCCCCTACTGGGGATGTGCCTGCAACCAAGGTACACACCCTTGACCAGAATCGAACCTGGGACCTTTCAGTCTGCAGGCCGACGCTCTATCCACTGAGCCAAACCGGTTACGGCGACTGCATAGGTTTTTATTTTTCATCTTTAAGCTTTTAAAATAAAAATTGGTGAATCCAAGGAATGAGTGACGGAGGTACTCAGGCTTTCATTATTAGGTTGACAAAACAAGCCATTTTTTAAAAAAATATATTTTATTGATTTTTTACAGAGAGGAAGGGAGAGAGATAGAGAGTTAGAAACATCAGTGAGAGAGAAACTGATCAGCTGCCTCCTGCACACCTCCTACTGGGGATGTGCCGGCAACCAAGGTACATGCCCTTGACCGGAATCAAACCTGGGACCCTTCAGTCCGCAGGCCAGCACTCTATCCACTGAGCCAAGCCCGTTTTGGCAAAGAAACCATTTTATATGCTGGGAAATCTGATTCTACACTAGGATAAAAGAGAGAATTTTTTGAGATGTTTCTCCTAAGTACTCAAAAGAGAATGATTTTAAGTTATTTAGTTTACATATACATCAATCTTGACGGCGGTGTGAAAATTTTAATTGCATTAGGAGATACAATGCAATTATGACCTCCTAGGAGGAAAATGGAAGCGGTGGTAGTGCCTCTCAATGCTGAATTGCTTCATATGAAACATTTGCTGATGTTTTTGGTTGTATTCATTCTGGGAGAAGCTGTGATGAAGACTACCACAGTGTAGCTCTGTCATTCTTTTTAAAGACCTCTCTGAAGGTTGGACTTTTAAAGTGCTTCAGGAGCAAGAATGGAAAAGCACCCAACATATATAGGGAAAGAGTAATGGTTGCTACTGAAAATGCCAAACAACATCTACCTGAATATAAATCCTCTTTCTTCATTTATTTGCTTATAATGATTTTCGTTCTTGAAGTGACTTCTCTGTCTTGGTAGACTATCAACCTTCAAGACCCTGCTGAGATATAACTATTTTCTAAAGCCTTCTCCGATTTACCTCTTCCTTCAAATTGCTATACATTTATTCCATTTATTCAATTTATTCAATTCACTCATTCATTCAACAAACGTTTCTATATTATTTACCAGGAATTGGGTCTATAAATACAGATAAAACTTGATCTCTATTCTTCAGAAGTTTTAAATCGATTTGGAGGAGATTCACATAGTGAGAAAAATAAGTGTGATAGTTGTCAAAGCTTCCATTAGAGACATCTTTATGAAGCATAAAGAGTCCATGAAGCAAGAACTGTTAACCACTATTGGGAACTAACAAAGGTGTAACAGAGAAGGTGGCATTTGTGATTATCTTGAAGTATGTGTACATTTGGCCGGTGTAACGGGAGCTGTTGGTAGCCTGCGTATATTTCTTTGTCTTTACAACAGCAGTGTACACTGGCTCAAATGTTATTGGAGTTGGCTCTTTGGCCACATTCATGAGAGGCTGGACATTCTGGAAATTACCCACTCCCTCACAAGCAGCCCTCCATCATAGGTAAATGGTCTAGGCTCAAAAGAAAGGTCTGGGATGGAGTGTTAAGTATAGCGGTTGTTGGATAAATAGCTCACCTTCCTTACCCAGGGCTGAGATAACTCTGAGGAATGTGTGCCATACTGACTGGGAGTGCCCCCGGGAGAGTTACCTGCAGTTACCCACAGTAGTAAATGGCTTCATAATGTGTATTTATAAGCTGGCTTCCCTACCTTGTCTCACTTCCTTATTTCCCTGCTACCCAAATAAATTACTTGTAAGCTGTTATGAGATGATTTTTAAAAGTAAAATCAAGACTTTCATACAATTGTAAAATAAATACATACCAATGGTTTTATTTAACTTACTATTTAATGAGAAAAATGAAGAATGTCACAACTGAAAGAAAGGTAGAATTACCAGATAAAATGTAGGATGTTAAATTTGAGTTTTAGATAAATTTTTAAAGTGTAAATATGTCTACATTTTTGAACGGGACCATACTTATGCTAAGAAATAACTATTTATTTGAAATTCAAATGTAACTGGGTTTCTTGTTAGTTTGATTTGCTAAATATAACAACCCTATTCAAAGGAGCACTCAAACTACTATATATAGATGTCAGATAAGGAATGTTGTGAAATAAATTTACAAGTAGGTGTAAAACTGGAAGAACTGGTCAATATCTATAGGACAACAATCAATTACATTCCACTGGGCATAATTTATGTGTGTGTGGAAAGTATTTTCATGGGTAATAGTTTTCTACAACTTAGAGTTGTGAAATAGCTCAAAGACAATGAAAAAGTAGAGATAACTGGGAGGGTTAGATAGGGTACTCAGTAGTCTTTTTGTTTGTTTTCCATTTCATAGACTTTTATAATTGTTTCCAACAATAAGAACTCTTGTCTGAGAGTCTGCTTCTGAGAGAACACAAACTAAGAAACTATTCTGGGGACAGGTGAGGTGATCAATCTAGAAAATGGGACAGAATTATGGTGCACTATAAAAACTGTACAGGATATATGGAGAGTCATGTTGGGTGGTAGGAGTGTAGTGATAGGTTGAGAGTGAGATAATTAAGAACCTTGTGTACCATGCTGAGTAGCTTGGGCTGAATCATGTGACAAACCTGGAGCTACTGAAGAAGTAGCAAGATCAGATTTGCATTTATAGAGATCAACCAGCCAATAGAATGATGAATGGATTTTAGGGCTATAAAACTGGAGGTGAAAAACAGAGGTAAAAGTGGCAAGTAGGTACAGATATAGAAGAGAAAGGAAAGGAGAACTCAGAAAACAGTTAAGGAGATAGAATAGGCAGGAAGATATATTTATTAAAATGTGTGGGTTGAATTAGAAGTGACTGTGTAGGGATTACTATTATAGTTGTGCTTTATTAGTGACTAGAGGACCAGTGCATGAAATTCGTGTACTGAGAGGAGGGTCCCTCCACTCAGCCTGCACCCTCTCCCAGTCCGAGAGCCCACAGGGGATGGCTAACCCATGGGGAGTGGGGCCTAAGCTGGCAGTCAGACATCCTTAGTGCTGCTGCGGAGGCGGGAGAGGCTCCCACCACCACCACTGTGCTTGCCAGCTGTGAGCCTGGCTTCTGGCTGAGTGGCGCTCCCCCTGTGGGAGTGCACTGACCACCAGATGGCAGCTCTGGCGTTAAGCATCTGCTCCCTGGTGGTCAATGCACATGAAAGCTACTGGTTGACCAGTCGACTGTCTACCCCCTGGTGGTCAGTGTATGTCATAGCGAGTGGTTGAGCAGCCTTAGCATATCACTAGCATATTACGTTTTAATTGGTTGAACGGACAACCAAAGGACCAGACACTTAGCATATTAGGCTTTTATTATATAGGATATTAACAGAGATAGACAAGTCCTTGGCCAAAAATATTGAGTTTAGCTTTGAATGCATGAACATCTATCAGCAGTCAGCTAACTATATGGTTTAGGATCAGGAGAAAAGTCTGGTCTAGAAATATGGATGTGGGAGGCTTAATACAGGTTAGAACTCTGAGAGTGAATGAAATCATTGAGGAAAAGATGGGCAAGGGAAAGACTTTGAAGGGTGCACAGAGGTAGAAAACTCATCAAAGAAACTTGAGAAGCAATGTTGGACATTGGAAGAATCACGAGGGCATGCTCTAACACAGTGGTTCTCAACCTTTCTGACGCTGCGACCCTTTAATACAGTTCTTCATGTTGTGATGACCCCCAACCATAAAATTATTTTCATTGCTACTTCATAACTGTAATTTTGCTACTGTTATGAATCGTAAAGTAAATATCTGATATGCAGGATGTATTTTCATTGTGACAAATTGAACATAATTAAAGCATAGTGATTAATCACAAAAACAATATGTAATTATATTTGTGTTTTCTGATGGTCTTAGGCGACCCCTGTGAAAGGGTCGTTCGACCCCCAAAGGGGTCGCGACCCACAGGTTGGGAACCGCTGCTCTAACAGGACACAGGCAAAGAGAAGAGAGCTTCGGGAAACAAGAAACAAGAAACTGTCAAATGTCAAGGTGAGGAATGCCGGAAAGATCAGCACACCACTATTAAAGTGACAAGTATTGTCCATGAACTATTGGGACAGCTTTTCCCAAAGTATGTTTTGAGATACTCAGGTTTAGAGTTCCATGTCCAAATAAGTTTGGGAACATTTGTTATTATATTCTCCTTTTGCTGCTTTAACATAAACATCATTTAGATAATGGAGAAATTCTGATGTATTTCTCCTCAAACCAAAAGCACAGAGAAGGGTATGATTGAACATCATTTAGTCCAGAAATTTCCAATCTGACTTGACCATGAAGCACTTTCAGTCTCTTATTCATAGGTTAAGAAACAAATGCTTCTGGGAAGGATGCACTAGAATTAGTAAAGGAATAATAATAAAAAAAAGTTGGCAAGGAAAGAAATGTAGAATGTTTAACGTCTGTATTAGCAATATTCCAGGGACTCTACCACCATTATTACATTTAAACTTCACAATGATCCTATAAGATGGCTACTATTATTATCCTCACTTTACTGATGAAGAAACTGAAGATATTAGAGAAGGTCACTACTTTTGCATCGATCACATGGCTAATTAATAGTGGACTCAGCCTTTGAACTCAGGTAGCCTGACTCCAAGCACTTGCTCTTATCCACAATACGATGTTGCCACCTAAATATTTTTTAAAGTTATTTCAAAAGGGTTAGAAGAATACAAAAGAACAGCTTGTACAGATGCAATTAGAAGGCGGTAAAAATTGATCATAATAATCTTGTATTGCATGTTCTATAGATCACAGAGATTGGCAAACTACAGCCCATAACTCAAGTCCAAACCGCCACTTGTTTTTGTAAGGCCTGTGAGCTAAACATTTTTTATACATTTTTAAGTGGTTGAAAGTAAATGAAGAATAATGTTTTATGACACATGAACATTATCTGAAATTAAATTTCAATGGCCATAAATAAAGTTTTATTGGAACACAATCAATTCCATTTGTTTACACGTTATTTCTAGATGCTTTCATGCTACAATAGCAGAACTGAGTTGGAACTGACAGAATAGTCTGCAAAGTCTTAATTAAAAATTATACTATCTGGCCATTTACAGACAGAGTTTGTTGACTCCTATAAGAAAGGGCAGGATCTCTAGAGAAAAATGAGGGTACAGGCTTAAAGATTAGGTGCCATAGATGACATTATAATAAGATTATTTACGCAGAGCTTGGGGAAACTGAAGCCTTCCATCTATTAACATAAGCTGCTATAAATGCTGGTGTGCAGAGCCACCACACAAGCAAGTGTAGGTCAGTTACAAAGAACAAAAACCATTCAAGACAGCAAAAATAAAGGGGTGAAACAGCATCATTGTTCCCTCAGGATATGGGAATCCTAAGATTCAGGGAACTGAATTGTAGTCCTTCTGTAAAATGGATAGTCATCAAGCCTTTATTTTCCTCCTCCTTCTTCCTTCAGAGTCTCTTATCTCTAATTTGCTTCTGCCTCTTTTTTTTTTTTTTTCCTCCACAGAGCATCTCTCTGCTCATTCATTTGCTTACACAAAGCTGCATCCAAATGGTAGTCTACACAACTGAAAGTCCACATGACCTCCCAGCTTGGCTCCACGTTGCAAATGGTTGTCTCTCCTAAGAGAGAAATCCAATTGCTCTGGCTCAGGGAGGTGCATGATTCAATCCAATTACAGTGGGGCCTTGACTTATGAGTTTAATTTGTTCCGTGATGGAGCTCGTAACTCAAATTACTCGTATGTCAAGTCAAGAAGTGAACGAGTGAGACACGTGATGCTGGGCTGATGTTGTGGCATTCACTGTGACGTTTGCTGTGCCAACTAGTGGTGGGGTATCTGAAGCTGGCTTGTAACCCGAATTTTAGCTCGCAACTCAAAGCAAAAAATCGGCCAAGAAACCGCTCATATCTCGAAAAACTCATTAGTCGGGACATTCGTAAGTCAAGGCCCCCTGTAGTTGTAACCAAGGGGCTGGTTCAGATGCTCCACATCCCTTCTTCTGACCTGAAGGGAAAGAGTTTAAGGCAGTCATGTGTTCCAAAACAGTTTTGGTAGAGTTCCTACAATGGGCCAGGCCTTGATTTGCAAATGGTAAAGAAGTAGGGGCCGCCATCCGACTCTGTGGTCAGAAACTATGAGACGGAAATAGTCACAATGTGAGGATTGCTGGAGTAGGGAGGTCCTCGGGGCAGATCTGGGTTTCTGTTAGAACAAGAGATGAAGAAAACATTTAGAGATGAAGCAGATTTTGTTGATGATGGACCATAGATTTGAGAGGGTGCTTTGGAAGGGAGTGAGGGAGTCAAAGGGGAGATAGAGTCAGAGCATGAAATGGCTTTTGTACATATAGGTCCTATTAGAGATTCCTGCTATCTTCCCACCATGATGTCAGAAACAAAGTTATGTTAGAGAAACAAAGTTCCCCCAAACCTATCATGAGCTGAAACATGTCCGCTATTGTGTGCATTCTGAAGGCATGTGCGGACCTCGCCAAGATTTCCTTTTCTCCTATCGCCTTTATATGTCTATACTTGATCTTAGTCAAAAGGCCAAGAAGCAATCCTTTATATTTCTTCACGGTATTTAGCACTATCAGTCTTGTTACATATTTATATATTTGTTTTGGCTATATTTCTAGGAGAGTTTCAGATACATTCCCGTACTACTCTAGGTCCTCTCATTTTGATTTCTAAGAGTTTTAGTCTAAGTAACTTTGTGTTCTGAGTTTTATAGCCTTGAATTTTTATGGCTTTTATGCCGGGTATTTTAACAACGCCAAGTTCCTGTACCGGAAATAGAAATGTGGTCAGTATCCTCGTGACCCAACAGCTGTTTCTATGACTGGTTTCAGTGTTTGAACACGGCCCCGCAGAGAGGAAGGCTCTATTTACATGTATTCTAGCATTTCAGATACCTTCCTATAGAATTCCAAGTATTACCGTTTTGATTTCTTACAGGTTCAGTCTAAATCCCATCGTATTCCGAGGTCTATAGATGTGAATTTTAAATGATTGTAACCAGGGTTCTTTGAAAAAGCGAATGGATTGAACCAGAATTATAAATGTAAACAGAATAGTCGTCATTTCACAGCTTTTTAAAAGTCAGTTTTCAGTGTCTGAACACGGTCCCGCAGACAGGAAGGCTGTATTTACAGATTTCCTAGCATTTCAGATACATTCCTATACAATTCTAGGTCCTCTCATTTGATATCTAAGAGTTTTCTTCTAACTAAGATAGTGTTCTGAGCTCTATAGCCTTGAGTTTTTAAGGCTTTTATGCCGCGTTTTTTGAAAATGCCAACTCCATGAACAGGAAATAGAAATGTAATCAGTGTCCTTGTGACTTCACAGCTCTTTATACAAGAGCTTTCAGTGTTTGAACACGGCCCCACAGAGAGTAAGGCTCTATATACATGTATTTCTAGCGTTTCAGATCCAATCTTAAACAATTCCGGTTTCTATCATTTTGACCCTAAGTGTTTCAGTCGAACCAACATAGGGTTCTTAGGTCTATAGCAGGCTCCTCAAACTTTTTAAACAGGGGGCCAGTTCACTGTCCCTCAGACCATTGCAGGGCTGGAGTATAGTTTTAAAAAAAAACTATGAACAAATTCCTATGCACACAGCACATATATTATTTTGAAGTAAAATTACTAAAAGGGAACAAATACAATATTTGGATTTGCATGTGTTCCGCGGTCCATATTTTGAGGGCCCCTGGTCTATAGACTTGAATTCTTATGGTTTTTAAACACGTTCCTATAGAAATGTCAAGTCATTGAAACGAATATATAAATGTAAACAGTATACTCATCATTTCACAGCTATTGGAAAGTCAGTTTTCATAGTTTGAACACGGCTGCATTGACAGTTAGGGTGTATTTACATGTATTCCTAGAGTTTCAGATCCCTTCCTATACAATTCCGGATTCAATCATTTTTATATCTACGTGTTTCAGTCTAACTAACATAGTGTTTTGAGGTCTAAAGATTTGAATGTTAAGGGTTTTAAGTAGGATTCTTTTAAAAAAACCAACTGATTGAACTGGAATTATAAATGTAAACAGTATATTTGTCATGTTTGAACACGGCCCCTCAGATTGTTAGGCTCTATTTTTATGTAGTCCTAGTGTTTCAGATACCTTCCTGTACAATTCCAGGATCTATCATTTTGATTTCTAAGAGCTTGAGTCTAAGTTACACTGTTATGATGTCTATAGATTTGAATTTTTAAGGGTTTTAAGTAGGTTTCCTTTAAAAAGCTAACTGATTTAACCGGAATTATAAATATAAATGTATATTCCTCATTTCACAGCTGTTTAAAGTCAGTTTACAGTATTTGAACATGGCCCAATGACAGTAAGTCTCTATTTACATGTATTCCAAGTGGTTCATACACATGCCTTACTAATTCACTGGTCTATCATTGTGAATTCTAATCTATTTAATGTCTTTCGGGCAGTTCTCAAACCTTATAATCATAAATTTTTAAAGATTAAACCAACTTTTTAAAAAAAAATGCTCATTAACTGAGCAGTAATTATGAATGTTAACACTATTATACTCATTTCACAGCAGTTTGAACCTGAATTCTCAGTGATTTCACACTTTCCTACAGATATTAAGGCTCTATTTATATGTATAACAAGTGCTTCATGAACATTCATACAATTAGGCTGGTTTATTATAGTGAATTTCAAGTTATTTTCACCACACTCTTTCAAAAACGTCAATTCATTGAGCAGGAATTAGGAATTTAAAACACTATCCTACCCATTGCACAACTGTTTGAAGGCTCTATTGACATTTATGCTAGCTTTTTCAACCACTTTTCTAATCATTTCCCTCATCTATCCTTGTGAATTCTGGTGGAAGCACTTCTTTATAATTTCCTTGGTTTTCAAACAGAAATTCTTGATAATTGTAAAACAAATTCTTCCCAAAACACTAACTCATTCATGGGGAATTACAAATGTAAACACTCTCCAAACCATCTCAAAGCTGTTGGAACACTAATTCTCATTGATTTAATATTGCCATACACATATGAAGGTTCTATTTACATGTGTTACAAGTGGTTCATACACAGGCCTTACTAATTCATTGGTCTATCATTGTGAATTCTAATCAATTAAATGACTTTCGGGCAGTTCTCTGAGCTTATAATCATAAATTTTAAAAGATTAAACCACCTTTTTAAAAAACTGCCTATTAACTGAGCAGGAATTATGAATGTTAACACTATTCTACTCATTTGACAGCTGTTTGAACATGAATTCTCAGGGACTTTACACTGTCCTTCAGATATTAAGGCTCTATTTAT
Organism: Myotis daubentonii; assembly: GCF_963259705.1. Taxonomy (NCBI): domain Eukaryota; kingdom Metazoa; phylum Chordata; class Mammalia; order Chiroptera; family Vespertilionidae; genus Myotis; species Myotis daubentonii. The sequence goes on along the minus strand of NC_081840.1, from coordinate 131,327,348 downwards.
ATGTATTCCAAATGGTTCATACACATTCATACTATTTTACTGGTTTATTATAGTGAATTTCAAGTTATTTTAACCACATTCTTCCAAAAACGCCAACTCACTGAGCCTGAATTATGTATGTAAAACACTATACTACCCATTGCACCACCGATTGAAGGCAAAATCCTAATGTTTTAACATGACCTTACAGATATTAAGTGTCTATTTTCGTTTATGCTAGGGTTTTCAATCACTTTTTTAATCATTTCCCTCATATCCTTGTGAATTCTGTTGAGAACACTTCTTTAATGTATTATTGGTTTTAAAAACAGGATATTTTAAACTTTAAAACACATTCTTCCCAAAACACTAACTCATTCATGGGGAATTACGAATGTAAACACTCTCCAAACCATCTCAAAGCTGTTGGAACACTAATTCTCATTGATTTAATATTGCCATACACATATGAAGGTTCTATTTACATGTGTTACAAGTGGTTCATACACAGGCCTTACTAATTCATTGGTCTATCATTGTGAATTCTAATCGATTAAATGACTTTCGGGCAGTTCTCTGAGCTTATAATCATAAATTTTAAAAGATTAAACCACCTTTTTAAAAAACTGCCTATTAACTGAGCAGGAATTATGAATGTTAACACTATTCTACTCATTTGACAGCTGTTTGAACATGAATTCTCAGGGACTTTACACTGTCCTTCAGATATTAAGGCTCTATTTATATGTATTCCAAATGGTTCATACACATTCATACTATTTTACTGGTTTATTATAGTGAATTTCAAGTTATTTTAACCACATTCTTCCAAAAACGCCAACTCACTGAGCCTGAATTATGTATGTAAAACACTATACTACCCATTGCACCACCGATTGAAGGCAAAATCCTAATGTTTTAACATGACCTTACAGATATTAAGTGTCTATTTTCGTTTATGCTAGGGTTTTCAATCACTTTTTTAATCATTTCCCTCATATCCTTGTGAATTCTGTTGGGAACACTTCTTTAATGTATTATTGGTTTTTAAAACAGGATATTTTAAACTTTAAAACACATTCTTTCCAAAACACTAACTCATTCATGTGGAATTACAAATGTAAACATTCTCCAACCCATTCCGAAGATTTTGGAACGTTAATTCACATTTATTAATACTGCCCTGTACATATGAAGGCTCTATTTACATGTATTTCAAGTGGTTTATAAACATTCCTTACTAATTCACTGGTCTATCATTATGAATTCTAATAGATTTAATGACTTTCCTGCAGTTCTCTTAGCTTGTAATCATAAATTGTAAAAGATTAGCCCTAGCTGGTTTGGCTCAATGGATAGAGCATCGGTCTGCAGACTAAAGGGTCAAGGGTTCGATTCCGGCCAAGGGCACATGCCTGGGTTGCGGACTCGATCCCCAGTGTGGGGCGTGGCGGAGGCAGCCGATCAAGGATTCTCATCATTGTTGTCTTTATCTGGTTTTGGTATTAGGGTGATGCTGGCTTCATAGAATGCGCTTAGAAGTGTTCCTTCCTCTTGAATTTTTTTGAATAGTCTGAGGAGGATAGGCTTTACTTCTTCCTTGAATGTTTGGTAAAACTCCCCTGTGATGCTGTCTGGCCTCAGGATTTTGTTTGTGGAAAGCTTTTTGATGACTGCTTCAATTTCTTCCATATTTATTGGCCTATTGAGATTTTTAGATTCTTCCTGATTGAGTTTTGGAAGGTTGTATTTTTCTAGGAATATGTCCATTTCCTCCAGGTTGTCTAGTTTGTTGGAGTAGAGTTGTTCATAGTATTTTTAAACAATCATTTGTATTTCTGTGGGGTCTGTTGTTATTTCACCTCTATCATTTCTGATTTTGTTTATTTGGGTCCTCTCTCTTTGCTTCTTGGTGAGTCTGGCTAGAGGTTTGTCAATCTTGTTTATCCTTTCAAAGAACCATCTCTTGGTTTCATTGATATGTTGTATTGTGTTTTTGGTCTCTATGTCATTTATTTTTGCTCTAATCTTTATTATTTCCTTCCTTCTTCTCACTTTGGGCTTTTCTTGTTGCTCTCTTTCTAATTCTTTGAATTGTAGAGTTAGATGATTTTCTACCATTTTTTCTTGTTTTTTGAGTTAAGCCGGTAGAGCTATAAACGTCCCTCTCAGGACTGCTTTCATTGTGTCCCATAGGTTTTAGATTGTTGTGTTTTCATTGTCATTAGTTTCTAGGATGTTTTTAATTTCTTCTTTGTTCTCATTGGTAACCCAATCAATATTTAATAACATGCTATTCAGCTTCCAAGTGTTTGAGTGTTTTGGATTGTTTTTATTGTAGTTTATTTCTAATAATGTGAAAAGAAATAGAAAATAAAGCAACAAACAAAAACAGGAAAACAAAGAAAAAAATAGATAACAAAATAATAAAAATTAAAAAACATAAAAATAAAAAAGTGAAGTGTTCCTTTGGCTGGCTTAAGATCCCAGTCTTCTGTACTGTAGTGTTTCTCAGGTTCCAATTGCTGCCAGCTTCTTTGGACTCACAGGGATTATTTAGGTGTTTTTTTTTTTAATCCTTTGTTTTTTTGTATCCATTCAGGTACCCTATGCCTTTTCACTGGAGCATTTAACCCACTTACATTTAGGGTTATTATTGATAAGTACTTATTTATTGCCATTTTAATTCCGTATGCCTAGGTTTCTCTCTGTGTTTCTCCTTCTCTTTACAGCAGTTCCTTTAGCATTTATTTTAATGCTGGCTTGGTGGTGATGTACTTCTTAGCCTTTTTTTGGTCTGAGAAGTTCTTTATTTGACCATCTATATTGAATGATAGCCTTGCTGGATATAGTAATCTTGTTTCAGATCCTTGTTTTCGATTACCTTGAGTATTTCATGTCATTTCCATCTGGCTTAAAGGGTTTCTGATGAGAAATCAGGTGTCAGCATTATGGGATCTCTTTGGTAACAGTTTGCTTTTCTCTTGCTGCCTTTAGGATTCTCTCTTTGTGTCTAAATTTTGGCATTTTAATTATGATGTGTCTAGGGATGGGCCTGTTTGGTTTCTTCTTACTTGGGGTTCTCTATACCTCCTGAACTTATGTGCCTTTTTCCTTTACCAGGTTAGGGTAGTTTTCTGCCATTATTTCTTCAAACATGTTCTCTATTCTTTTCTCCCTTTCTGCCTCTTCTGGTACACCTGCAATTCTAAAATCGTTACATTCTATGTTGTCCCACAACTCCCTTAAACTGTCCTGTTTTTTAATGCTTTGTTATTGTTGTTGTTCTCTGATTGAGTGAATTTTTTCAACCCTGTCTTCTAATTCACTGATTTGATCTTCAGTTTCCCCTAATCTGCTTTGTATTTCTTCCAATGTGTTCTTTATTTATGTTATGTCATTCTTTATTTCCGACTGTTCTTTTTTCATAGTTACTATATCTTTTTTCATGCTGTTGAGCATCTTTACCATCATCACTCTGAACTCTGTTTCAGATAAATTTCTTATCTCTGCTTTATTTATCTCTTCTCCTAGATGATTCTCTAGTTCTTTCATGTGGGGGTTGTTTCTTTGTTTCCTCATTCTGGCTGTCTGTCTGAGTTTGTAACTATGCCTCTCAGTCTCTGGTGCAGAACACTGTTAAAGGCTGTTTCTGATTAAGTAGACCAGGTAGAATCCAAGCCTCCAGAGACTGCCTCTGCCTAGAATAGCGGTTCTCAACCTGTGGGTCGCGACCCCTTTGGGGGTCAAGTGACCCCTTCACAGGGGTCGCCCAAGACCATCGGAAAACACACATATAATTACATATTGTTTACAGTAGTAAAATTACAGTTATGAACTAGCAACGAAAATAATTTTATGGTTGGGGGTCACCACAATATGAGGAACTGTATTAAAGGGTCGCTGCATTAGGAAGGTTGAGAATCACTGACCTAGAGACTGGTAGACTTGGATTGCCTCCAGGCAATCATCCTCAGGTGTGGTGAGAGATTTTTTCAACAGGGTGGGGCAGTTGCTTCTGCCTGGAGGCTAATTGTTTTTGTTTTTTTGTCTCTTAAGTGGCCTCAGGGTATGATGTTTTCCAATAGGAAAACAGCCTGAATTGTCAGCTGTCACTCCCTGGCAGACAGCAACCTGGCTGCTTTTCACAGCCAGATGGTATGTGGGTACCCTCTTCAGTTTTGTTGCTCTCTGCTGAGGGGCCCAGCTTGGGGATTAGATTCCAGAGTTCTTAGTGGCACCCCCAGCATCCCTTCCCTCCCCCCTCCGCTCCCGGAGCCACAGCTGAGATATCTCTGCAACTTCATTTGCTATCTGTAGGCATCCAACCAGCCCTTTCCCACCTCTGCCCCTCCTACCAGTCTCTATGCAGTCTCCACTTTCGGTCCTTAGGTATCAGGGTTCTTTCCTGCAAGTCTTCTGTTGATTATTCAGGAAGTTTTTTTGTATTTTAGTTACAATTCCAGTTTGTTCCTGGGAGCATGTCCATGCACCATCCTCTTACTCTGCCACCATTTTTAATCCCTGGGAGTTGATTTTCTTTTTAAAGGGTTGTCCTTGTTTTGTTTAATAAGTTTCCTCCAGCAAATTTGTGAAGTTTGTCCCTTTTGGAGTGTGCAGACATTCGTGTCTGTCCATTTATAAAATGTTTAAATCTTGCTTCCTAAGATTTGCTACTGGGTCTGCATTGCTTAGCATTTAGCCAAAGATTGGACCAAAGTTCTCTTTACACCTCTTCAGTTAGGACTTCCACCTGCTGATGGATCTGTGTGTTGGCTCACAAGGACATTCAAAGTTCAGGTCATTTTCAAGTCTCCCCTGGTTTTGCAAATCCCAGAGAACAAATGAATCAGTTGTGGAAGAGTGTTCCACATGTTTCTTGGTTACTCTTACAGAGAAAACACATTAATGACAGCCTTTGAACTGGAATTGGAAAATGTTTGCTAAGGGATTTGGTAAGGCATCCATCTCTCAGTCATTTTTCATTACAAAATAAATACTAGTCTACACATTATTAATTCCATTAGCATAACTTAAATGAGTGTGCAGGAAAGCAGAACCAGGGCATTATTTGAGTCTTAGATAGGCATGAGGATCCCAAGCAATTCCTTACTACAGGGCATCTGCTCTGGGTACAAAATTAGTTTTACAAAAATCTAGGAATGGGAAATTTTTAATTCCAATTGCTTGTTTGTCCAAGGAAACGCAGACACTCAGAGTTGGCCTAACGTTTACTCTATCTCTGGTCCACAGAGAAACTCCAGGGTCCACTGACCTGGAGTCCTGGTGACTGGTTCCTACCTCTCTGCAGCCGGGTCATGTCTTTGATCCTCAATGCAGGCTGAATCAGGAATGTCAGAGCCTTCTCGTCACATGTCACTACAGAGAGCCTCTCCTGTAAATCTGAGGAGCAAACAGGGTACAATAGATCATTTTCTAATTGGGCTGCTGAAGGAGGCAAATGCTTGGTCATCATCGTTGAAACCATTCCCATGCCCAAAAACCAGTTGGTCTAGCTAAGCTGAGTCATCTTGAGAATTTTTTGTTGTTGATTTGGTTAATTGTTCTTTTACCAATGAAGGCACTTGTCCCTCAGCAGGGACCCCTTCACCAGCAGCAATTTTTGTGGAAGGCCCAGGCATTCAGCTTCTGGGTTTCCATTTCCAAGCAATTTTGCGAACTATTGAACCAAAGAACAAAATGGCAATAAATGGCCTCAGAAGAATAACTCCCTAAATTAAAATCTATGTGTTTGTCTTGCTGTAAGATTTGTGTACCCAACTTTCACATTTTCCTGGTGCGTTTTATGCAGTGTTGGTTTCTGTTACTCTTCATTTTGGCTAGCTCCTGAAATCATTAGCAAATGTAGTAGGAATGTGGTGAGCTCTGAGTTAGCTGGTTTTGTGTTAGCTGTTGCCTTGGGCCTGCTCCTGCTCCTGTGCGTTTCACCCACCATAGCAGGCTTGGTCCTATTGGAGTTGCTGGATCAAGAAATACACTAAAAGGAGTCTCTCTTGGTGCTCACATGTTTATACCAGTTACTGTGGAGTATGGAGTCAACCTATTTTACCTTCCTAAGAAATAGAATAAAGATGAAAAGACAGGAGTTGCTGATAGAGAAAGATGAAAGCAAGGGGAAATGAGTATTTCGATTTTAAGTTTGTAAATCTTAAAGAATATGGAACATGTATGGAGCACAAAAGGCTTCATACTGGTGAAGATGATAAGCGCAGTAAGCAAATTACTGAAAAATTTGGCTAAAGGGATTTGAGGAAAAAATAGGTATTGTATGTCATTTTAAAAAAAAATTTTACCCTTCAATAAAAACAACCTCTCTTGCTTGCATTTTACTTTTCTTGCTTTTTCATCTGCATCAAAAAATTTCCTCAATATGACATCTTTCCGGTGAAATCTTTACCGTCCAGTTTGCCTTCCCTGCGAACCTGCCATAAACTGTCAACTCCTTCACCAGTTACAAAAGTACATCTTGGAAACTTCTTCAGTCTGATTGTCACTGTAAAGATATTAATATAATAATCATTTATAATTATAATGGAAAATATTCCATCACAATAAAGAATGAAAAATCCCTGATATGTCTAAAGTGGGCAGGATTTACATAAGCAAAAAATACTACCACATCGCTAATCGTGTCAACAACAAGAACAAACCAAAACTCCAAAAATGAAAGTATCGCCCTGCCTAGGAGCTCAGTTGGTTAGAGCATGGTCCAGGTATGCCAAGGTTGTGTGTTTGAATCCCAGTTCGGGCACATATAAGAAGCAACCAAGAAAGAATAAATAAGTGGAACAACAGATATTTCTTTCTGTCTAAATAAATAAGAATATTTTTAAAGATTTGTTTAAAAAATAACTACCAAAAGCTAAGAGGAACATATAATAGGACTTAAATAAATTGAGAGACATCATATGTATCAGCATATACTGATTTAAGAGATTGTCAGTTAAAATTAATTCTCAAGCTAATTAAAACTTCACTAAGATTTCTTTTAAAACTTGGAATACTGATTAGAACTTCATTTCAAATAACTTTAAGGTAAACATTGCCAGGAGGAGACTGAAAAAGAATAATAAAGAGGGGGAACATTGAAACTGTAAAACACTACAATACGTTTTATAAAGAAGTTAAAATAGTGCAGTGCTGATGCAAAAAGAAGCAGACAGTTCAATGGATAAAACAGACCACCCCAAAACAAAAAAACATAATCTGAGAGTTTAATGCACAGTAAAGTGACATTTAAAACTAGACGAGAAAAGCTGGTTTGGGACAGGTGAATAGCCATTTTTTAAGGAAGTTCTTAAATGTGAACACCATGCTCCAAAATAAATCTTGGATTGATTAAAGATTTATTTGGCCCACCTCTTACACAAATTAAATGTAAGAGGTAGGCCAAAGGGGGAGGATTAAGAGGCCTGCGGAAAGGTGCTTTCATCTGGAGAACGGGCACTGGTTTCTCATTAAATTTGCACCTGCAGACACATATTGCCACAATCTCTGAAACCATGAAAACATCCTTCTGTTGTTGCATCTGCTAAATTCCCTAGAGGTTGGCTGGGGCCAGAGGGATGTGGAACAGATATAAACTGGGGCACTGGGAGATGTAGAGGTGTTTTTAACGTGAGTTTTCTCAGGGACCAGACCTTGAGCATCCTGAAGTTCCACACCACCCTAGCCCTGGTCGTAAGCAAAGACTGCTTTTTCACGGGGTAACTATTGCAAGCTTCTGGACACACCTGGCCAACTGCCAGGGATGTTTGAACTGAACCCAGACCTGCCCACAGGCAATCACTGAGATTTTTTTTTAATTTTAATTTTTGTTAATCCTCGCAGAGTATATTATTCCATTAATTGTTTCTTTGTGGAAGGAAGGGAAGGAGGAGGGGTGGGGGTGGCAGAGAGAGAAACACCGATGTGAAGGAGACTTTGGTTGACTTCCTCCCGAACGCACCTGATGGAACCAGGGATCTAATCTGCAACCTAGGTTCATGCCCGTGACCAGTTATGGAACCCGCCACCCTCTGGTGCTCAGGCAGAAGCTCTAACCAGGGAGACACATCCACCAGGCAGTCTCCGCGATTTGAGTTACTTGGGCTTTGCACATGGGCTCTGGCTGCCCTTGACCACAAGGCCCTCTGCACATGCCTCGTGATGTCAGAGGCCGTTGCCTGGTTACTGTGATTCCGAGGGGAGAGATGCTAAACTGCCAAACTGCCCTGCTTGAATGCTGTGGCGTGAGGTGGTTGGCTAGAGAGCTAGTATTGAGCTCAGGAGGCGAGAAAAGCGGAGGGAAGGTGCGGCTTCTCTGAAGCCCTGACTCTCCGCCATGAAGAAGGTGTTTTCTTTTCTGAAAAGTCCCAGGGTGGCGGCCATGGACTCCCCCACCAATCCTGGGAGCAGTGGCGTGGGAGCCCGAAGGCCTCTCTTTCGAGACACAGATATGGGAGCGATCCACAAAGCTGCCAGCGTGGGCAACGTGCGGAAAGTGAAAAAAATCCTATTGTTCAGGAAAAGTGGCCTGAACGATAGGGACAGGATGAGCAGGTGATGGGGACTGGGCGGCTGGGGGCCCGGGGTCCACTGGGAGGAGGCGGGTGGACTTGGGAGAGACGCCCCTTGCGGGTCTCAGCAGGTGGGAGCAGCCTCCTGTCAGCCAGGGCGCTGCAGCTCCTCCCTGGTGGACACCTGGCCTGGGGTCTAGCCCTCAGACCAACTTCATGAGCAAAGACAACACCATAAGGACCCGCTCACAGTGCCTCTTACAGAACACTGTACTGACAACTTTTGAGTGATGTAACTGCATATCAATAATGGAAACAAAATTAAGTATATACAGCATTTTGTACTAGATTAGAGACCTGGTGCACAGAATTCAAGCGCTGAGGGAATGGGGGGAGTCCCTCAGCCAGGCCTGCACCCTCTCACAGTCCAGGACCCCTCGCTCCTTACCTCCAGCCTGCTCACTGCTCCTTAGTGCTGCCGCAGAGGCAGGAGAGGCTGCTGCCACTGCCGCTGCCCTCACCAACTTTGAACACAGCTTCCGGCTGAGTTGAACTCCCCCTGTGGGGGCACACTCACCACCAGGGGCTAGCTCCTGCGTTGAGCGTCTTCCCCCTGGTGGTCAGTGATATCATAGCGACTGGGCATTCTGCTGTTCGGTCGATTTGCATATAAGGTTTCTATTACATAGGATGTACACATTTTTACACTATAATGTCACATGCTATAGAAAAATGAATAATGAGAGAAATAATTCCCATAATCGATCACCCTCTGAGCTAAAAGTTCTTTGGATAAAATCCAATAACCGCTTTATATCCGTGTGCACCTATGTTCCTAATGGCGGGACCTCAGAAGGAACTTTGAGTGGGAAGATGGCTGTGGTCCTGATTAGGAAGACTCACTTTCTCAAAATGTGTGCCTTCCTATGTTTATCAATTTTACAACCAAGTAATTATGTTTTAAAATTGTTTCAGTTACATGCTATCTTTCATTGTTGTGATGAAATTAAGAAAATTTTGTATAGTAGACACAGGTTTACCCTTCTAGCTATCATCAGGTGCTATAAACTTTCAGAAAGTATTTATTTACAGATAAATGATTGGAACAGAATGGGAAATTCCAAACACCCCAAATATATGTAAGACTTTAGAAATTGATACTGATGACATTTCATATTTGTAGAAAAGGGTCAGTTAAAAATGGTGGAAATTTTCTGTTAAGTATTTGGAGAAAAATGACTAGATTAAAATAAATTCCCGATTAAAAATTTTAAATATAGAAAATGAGAACAGTACCAGAAGAAAACACAAAAAATTATTTATACATTTTTTTAAAAATGTTGACCAAGACTTCAAGAGCAAGATTTCAGGAGATTGACTGAGCAATATAAAAAATTCAAACCCACTGTGTATCAGAAAATAATATTATCAAAATCAAAGAAAATGTGCTTGCAAAATATTTGCAATGTATGTGTATCAGAGGGAAAAGTATGTCTTCCTTTTACAGAGAAGTCTTTAAAATCAACAAGAGCCGAACCGGTTTGGCTCAGTGGATAGAGCGTCCGCCTGCGGACTCAAGGGTCCCAGGTTCGATTCTGGTCAAGGGCATGTACCCTGGTTGCGGGCACATCCCCAGTGGGGGGCGTGCAGGAGGCAGCTGATCAATCTCTCTCATCGATGTTTCTAACTCTCTATCCCTCTCCCTTCTTCTCTGTAAAAAATCAATAAAATATATTAAAAAAATAAAAATAAAAATACATAAAATCAACAAGAAAAAACTCTCATTTGAAAGCGGACAAAGTGCTTTTTGCATAAGTATAAGTGACCAGCATACAAAGGGAAAAATATTTAGTGTCCTGGTAAGAAAGGAATAAGTTAAAAGAGGAGTTAAATAGTATTTTCCATCCAAAAACTTTGTGAAGTTGACCAGCGATTGTCTTTATATTCCTACTTCAAGTTTAAGTTGCTTTTGATTTTGAAATAGGAAATTTGATGCTGAGCACCACACTTAGCATATGTATTCCCTCTACCCATCAATTCTATTTATACTAAAATATCATTATGAAATAATTAGATAAATTACACAATTTGTTTTACTCAGCACTTCTTAAAATAGCAGTGTATTAATAAGAAAGACTCAGTTTGGTTATACATACAAGCAGACTATGATCGTTTGTTATGGAAAAAATATGTGCAAAATGTGAGAAAATTTATTTCTGGGCATTTGTATTATGAATGAACATTTCCTTTTTAAAAAAATATAATTTCTTTAATGAACATATACAGACATTCTAGTAATATGAATTGATTTCTCACTTTCTGTTTATGGGAATTTTTTGGAAAATGTTTTGAGGCTTGGTATCTTCTGACAACTATTGGCCTCTTCAGAAGTAAAGAGAATATTTTTATTTTTATGTTTACTTTTACTGTTGACACTGTTACAGATGTCCCCCATTTCACCTCCTCAGTGCCCTTCCACCCAGCGCCCTTCAGCCTTCACGCATTGCTGTCTGTGTCCATGGGCTGTGCACATATGCACATATGTTCTCCGGCGAATCTCTTCCAGTTCCCCCGCCCCCTCCCTCTGAGATCTGTCAGTCTGGCCCATGTATCCATGCCTCTGCTCTTATTTTGTTTGTCAGTTTATTTTGTTTGTTAGATTCCACATGTAAGTGAGATCATATGGTATTTGTCTGTCTCTGACTGGCTTATTTCATTTACTATAATAACCTCCAGATCCATCCATGCAAAGGGTATAAGAGCGCCTTCCTTTTATAGCAGCGAGTATTCCATGGTGTAAATGTACGACATCTTTTTCATCTGCTTATCTACTGATGGGCACTTGAGTTGTTTGTCACCTATGCCTGTAAGCACACCATATGTGTTTTACTTCATATAGCTTTATTACATATAATATGTAAATGATTATAGCTTAATCTTTTTAGTTGTGTGGTTATAAAAATGAAAAATTCAAAATAGTGCCCTGACTAGTATGGATCAGTTGGTGGGAGCATCGGCTGGTATCCCTCCTGTACACTGAAAGGTCTCAGGTTCTTTTCAAGTCAGGGCTCCTATCCAGGTTTCTGGTTTGATCACTGCTTGGGTGGGGTGCCTATGGGAGGCAACCAATTGATGCTTCTCCTTTACCTCGGTGTTTCTCTCACTCTCTAACTCTCCTTCCCGCTCTCAAATTAACTAAAAATAATTTTTAAAAAACATTTAAAAATGTTCTTTTTGTTTTATTGTTGACAGTATTACAGATGTCTCCCATTTTTTCCTTTTTTGTCCTCCCTCCACCCAAACCCCACCCCACCAGGTGACTTTCCCATATTATTTTCTGCGTCCATGGGTTATGCACATCTGTTCTTTGGTTGATCTCTTCCTGTCCTTCCACTACCACCCTGGTATCTGTTGACCTATTCCATGCATCCAAACCTCTGGACATATTTTGTTCATCAGTATGTTTTCTTCATTAGATTACACATATGAGATCATGTGATGTTTTTCTTTCTCTAACTGGGTTTTTTTCTTTAAAAAAGTAATAAAATAGAAAATATAGGCGAACCATGGCCTGTGGGGATCGGCCGAAACAGGCAGTCCAACACCACCTGCCGCTCCTGCCTGCCACTTTTGCTCATCCCAGCCCCACTGCACTTGCCCCCACCACTGTTCCTGCTGCTCTGCTGCAGTCTCGGGGCTGTGGCGGCCAGCCGTAAGCCTTGTATCTGGCGCCTGTCCATCAGCTGAGCCACGCTCCCGCTGTGGGAGCACACTGACAACCAGGGGCAGCTCCTGTGATGAGCGTCTGCCCCTGGTGGTCAGTTCACATCATAGTTACTGGTCGAGCAGTCGCATAGGCTTTTATGTTTATACTAGAGGCCAGTGCACAAAATTGCATGGCCCTGCCCACTCACGTGCACTCCACTAATCGGCACATGCCCCACCCACCCGCGTGAACCTCACTGTGCCCGCCTCACCGAGCCTACCTTTCCACAACCACCCGCCCACCGCCCAGCCACCCGCTGGCCGTCAGCCTTGGTCCAATCGAAGCTTGTGGGCTGCAGGGGAGGGACTGAGAGGTGCTCCATGCACCTCCTGGTGACTGGTCATTTGGTCATTATGGTGTGAAGGCATTACGTCCACTGGCTTTTTTATAATATAGACTAGTGGCCCAGGGCACAAAATTTGTACACATTAAAAGGGAATTAATTAGAGGAAATATTTTAATATTGCTATTTGCCCTTTCTCTATAATAGAAGTGTCAGAGCTGAAAGAAAATTAGTAAAATGTATATGAAAATTTTCCTCCTGTCAGAGTCTGGAGCACACCGTGGGACCCAGAGTCAAGTTCCCAGCCACCCACTGCACCTCGAAATTGCATGAGACCCAGACCCGGCCAGCCCCACCCCCACTGGGCAAGATCCAGACCCAGCCAGCCCCACCACCATCAAGCCCCTCCAGGCCTGGCATCAGGGCAGGGGGCATGGCCTGAGGTCCCCCATCTACCCCTGTCAGGCGGGGGGTGCGGCCTAAGGTCCCCTGTCAAGCCCCACCAGGCGGGTGGCACAGCCTCAGGTCCCCCACCCAGACCCAGCACCACGCAGCCGCAGGTCCCTGATGGTCGCTCATTACCGCTTGTTACGGGAACCCTGCCTCTGCTGTGGGCACAGCCATCTTGTGGTGGCCTGATGGAGTGAGGGTCAATTTGCATATTATCTCTTTATTATATAGGACTAGAGGCCTAGTGCATGAAATTTGTCCATGGGGGTTGGTCCCTCAGCCCAGCCTGCACCCTCTCCAATCTGGGATCCCTCAGGGGATGTCTGACTGCTGGTTTAGGCTCTGTGGGATGGGGCCTAAACCGGCACAGATCAGGCCTAAACCGGCAGTTGGATATCCTTCTCACAATCTGGGACCACTGGCTACTAACCGCTCACCTGCCTGCCTGCCTGATTGCCCCTAACTACCTCTGCCTGTCTGCCTGATGGCCCCTAACTGCTCTCCCCTGACAGCCTGATCATCCCTAACCACCTCTGCCTCTGCCACCATGGCTTTGTCTAGAAGGACATCTGGAAGGACATCGGAAGATGTCTGGTCTATCTGGTCTAGTTAACATATTACCCTTTTATTAGTATAGATAGATAGTATTCCATTGTGTAGGTATACCACTGGTTTTTAATCCACTCATCTGCTGCTGGGCACTTAGGCTGTTTCCAAATTTTAGCTATTGTAAATTGTGCTGCTATGAACATAGGGGTGCGTATATTCTTTCTGATTGGTGTTTCTTATTTCTTGGGATACATTCCTAGAAGTGGGATTGCTGGGTCAAATGGAAGATCCATTTTTAATTTTTTCAGAAAACTCGATACTGTTTTCCACAGTGGCGGCAGCAGTCTGCACTCCCACCAGCAGTGCACAAGTATTCCTAGTTCTCCACATCCTCGCCAGCACTTGTTGTTTATTGATTTGTTGATGATAGCCATTCTGACAGGTGTGAGATGGTACCTGATTTTCATTTTAATTTGCATCTCTCGGGTGATCAGTGACTTAGAGCATCTTTACATATGTCTCTTGGCCTTCTGTAAGACATTCTGAATTAAAAATTGGATTCCAATGTCAGAGATGTTAAAGTGAGAGAATATAAGCATTTTAGAATAATTGAAATACTGTGTTCTTCCTAATCCTTAAAACACATGTGCAAAGTAGGTATAATGATATCAGTTTGCTAATTGATATGTTGTCTTTGTAAAGTGGTGGTAATAGTAATAATGATACTAATATCATAATTATTAAGCTGTTTTTATGTGCAAGTTACTGCAGTAAACACTTTGCATAGATTCTCATTAAAACAAACAGTGGTGTCCTGTGAGATGCCTATTATTTTTATCCCCATTTTGTTGATGAGGAAATGGAAGCCCATAAAGGCCAAGTGACAGCTAATAAGTGACAATTAAAATAGGATCAGAACCAAGTTAAGCTGAATTCCCAGGTCATCCTCTCTGTATTCAAACAGGCTTTTCCTTCACTAATGTGGTGAGTAACAAAAACTAATAAATATTGTACTGTCTCCAGAAGAAAATTAAATATTTGCTTTGAAGGCATAGAGAGAAATGTTTACAATTACGTGGATATTGTAGGCTTTCATCTGGTGCCCTCTAATTCTCTAAGCAGTCCTCTCACTTTCATAGGACTGCTCTGCATGTGGCCTGTGGCAAGGGCCATCCGAGAGTGGTGAGACTGCTAACACGTAGACATTGCCTATTGAACCTCTGTGACATTGACAACAAAACGGCTCTCATTCACGTATGTATTAGCCAACTATGTCAACATGAGAGGGGTTTAATTGAATTACTTAGAATAAAAATGAGTTTATCTCATTTAACGAGAAGCCATTGGTGAAACTTGTGGAATATTTACTTTGAATTCCTAGAACTTATAATCTATTTCTTGGCATAATACTGACAGGCCATACAATATGACCAAGAGGAATGTGCAACCATTCTTCTAGACCATGGTGCCGATCCAAATGTAATGGACATCCACGGCAACACTCCTCTTCACTATGCTGTCCTTGGCCACAATACAGTGATAGTGGAAAAGCTACTTTCCTGTATGGCAAATATGGAAGCAAGAAATAAGGTATAGATCAAGTAACTCTATTTACAAAATATTTGAAATACATGTTTTCACTTTAGTTTCAAGCCTTTTAAAAATTGTATGTTCTATTAATTTTAAAGAGAAAGGAAAGGAGAGGGAGAGAGAGATAGAAACATCAGTGATGAGAAAGAATTATCCATTGGCAGCCTCCTGCCCATCCCGTCTGGGGATTCATCCCACAAACTGGACATGTGCCCTGACCTCCTGGTTCAAGGGTCAGCACTCAACCACTGAGCCACACCAGCTGGGCACAAGAACTTTCTTTCTTTCTTCTT
This sequence comes from Myotis daubentonii, assembly GCF_963259705.1. Lineage (NCBI taxonomy): Eukaryota > Metazoa > Chordata > Mammalia > Chiroptera > Vespertilionidae > Myotis > Myotis daubentonii. Next base: position 131,311,919 of record NC_081840.1, on the reverse strand, counting down.
CCTTCCTCCCTCCCTCCCTCCCCCCCTCCCTCCCCCCTCCCTCCCCCCTCCCTCCCCCCTCCCTCCCCCCTCCCTCCCTCCCTTCCTTCCTTCCTTCCTTCCTTCCTTCCTTCCTTCCTTCCTTCCTTCCACACAAAGATTTTCTTTCTCAAATGCATACACTGAATACAATAGATCAGGCCCTATCACCATGGAAACACTCCAAAGCCCAGTCGGGGCTGGAGAAATGTAGTGTCCATGGTAGGGGGTGAAGCTCCGTCTCCAGCTACCCTTCCATCCCAGAAGAAAGAACTTCCTGTTAGTGCCTGGGAGTGGGAGATAGGCTCAGAACCCACTAAGGCTGAAGGCCTTGGGGAGTGAAGTGATGCTGGGGACTGGCTGCTGTGCTGCCAGGGGCTTAGGAAATGGTGCTGCTGGGGATGGGTGGGAGGAGGAGGCCTAGTACCCAGCAAGGGGACCTGGGTGAATGGAAGAGGGAAGAGGAAGCCCCAGTCCACAGGCAACAAAATAACAACAGGATACCACGATAGGAACACAGATTCTGGGAACCCGTACTGTAAATGTTGGAAGTGAGATTTCGAGAAGGATGCTGCAGTTAATCTGTTGAAGAGGCAGTGGAGGACATATTAAAGGGAAGAACAGTCAGTGACTGCACAGGGGTGAGAAGATAGGGGATCCTTTTATTTATTTTTCCTCCTCACCAGAGGATTTCCCCCCCCCCCCATTGATTTTAGAGAAAGTGGAAGGTAGAGAAGGATGAGGGGTGAAAGAGAGAAACATTAATGTGTGGGTGCCTCCTGCATAGGCCCAGACCAGGGCTGGGGACCAAATCTGCAACTCAGGTGCAATCTCTGGAATGGGAATCAAACCTGGATCCTTCCATGAGCAGGCCAATGCTCTAACCAGTGAGAACACCAGGCAGGGCAAAAGGGGCTACTTTTTATTTACTTTCTATATTATATGTGTAAGTTCATAAGTTTTAATGTTCAGTTTGTATATATATATATATATATATATATATATATATATATATATATAATTTAATAAATTATAAACTGTTTTTCTGTTTATACAGGATGACTTCACACCATTTTCACTTGCTAAATATGAAAACAAAGAGAAAATGGTGGAATTTTTAGTAACTAGAGCTTCAAAAATCAATCACATGGAAAGGTACAATTGCTCATTCCTTGTTTTATATTTGGAGGGTACATTTATTAAAGCTAGGGCCAGTGAAATAATGAAGGGCTTAGTTGGAACTATTCTAAGCTGCCAGAGAGATTGAAATAAAGCTGCAGGAGAAGACCAGATTTTCTCCTTTGTTACCAGATCTGTCCCTCCCCCCCCCCCCCCCCAAGGACACTAGAACATCTTTGTTTAGGCATTGGAAGGTCCCATGTCACCTTTCCCAGAGAAGTAGGCAGCAGCTTGCCTGAGACTCCATAATTGAGGTTGGCCCCTCAAAGGACCTCTTTGCCATAAGAATGAAACATTCCCAAGTGAGTTGAATTTACCTCAGGTTTCAAAATATTTTAAATTATGCCTCACATGGAAGCCAGTTAGAAAGCTCTGACTCAAGAGTAGGTTAAGGGTCCTTACAATTGCTAAGACCCCATCATGACTCATCAGTATCCATTAGTGACAAGTAGGATTCTGTCATCCAAGCCAATTGGGTGTGGACAGGGATATTAAGCATCATTCTCATAAAGATCTGCTGGCTCACAGTGTGAGTAGATAGGGAAAAGATAGTAGTGGTTCAGGCCACGTCCTGACTTCTATTAGTTTTCTGCGGTTGGCATGATTCACAACAATAATAAGGGAGCATTGTGTTATCTGACTTCATGAGGTAATGTATTTGTACATACATTTAGTTGCAAGTTATATAGTAGTTAAAACACCCTGAATTACAAACCACAAAGAAAGAATAATAACCAAAATCCTATATAATAAAAGCCTAATATGCTAAATGTCTGGTTGTCTGGTCATCCATTCAACCAATCAAAGCATAATATGCTAATGATACACTAAGGCCGCTCAACCGCTCACTATGATGTGCACTGACCACCAGGGGGCAGATGCTCCAACTGGTAGGTTAGCTTGCTGCTGGGGTCCAGCCAATTGGGACTGAGAGAGATGGGCAGGACATGCCCTGGAGCTCTCCTGTGGTTCTTCCCTGGCTGGCCAAACTCCTGCTTCCCTCCCCGGCTCCGATTGTGCACCAGTGGGGTCCCTCTGCCTGGCCCTGCACCCTCCCTCAGTGGGGCACATTGACTGTCAATTAGTTCCATCCTATATAATAAATGGCTAAAAGGCAAATCAACTGAATGGTGGAATGACCGAATGCTAAGATGCACACTGACCATCAGGGGGCATAAGCTTAACACAGGAGCTTCCCCCTGGTAGTCAGTGCACTCTCACAGGGGGAGTTCCACTCAGCCAGAAGCCCTGAGATGGGCTCATGACTAGCAAGCACAGTGGCAGTGGCGGGAGCCTCTCCCACCTCCGCACTAAGGATGTCCGACTGCCAGCTTGGGAGTGGGCCTAAGCTGGCAGTCGGACATCCCCCGAGGGCTCCTGGACTGTGAGAGGGCACAGGCCAGGCTGAGGGACCCCCTGCCCCGAGTGCATGAATTTCATGCACCGGGCTTCTAGTTAATATTTTCTGAGAACTGCAACATTTGAATGTTAGAAACTATGAAAAACCCACATTGAGATTTCATTGGGATTCTAAAATAGTTTCAAAAAATAAAGCTCATGAAGAGATTTTTCCCTTGCCTTGCTGTTTCTCCAAGCATCTCTTTTTGCTGCAGTATTTAATTTAATTCTCGAAACAACCTTCGAGAATAAGGCAGTAAAACTGGTATTTTGTAGAGGAGGACCTTGAGCCACAGAAAAGTGACTTGTTTGAGAACAAATAGCTGTTGGTTATAGAACAGGGATGTCTGAGTTCAAGAGACTTGCCATTATGTCAAGCTAACCCTAATTAATTCACCAAACTATATTACCCTCAAATCATGACTGTTTCGTGCTTTAAAAAAAAAAATTACATGCTTCATAAGAAGTTTGCAGAACTTACAAGTTTGAAGTGTATAGTAGATTTAAAGTTTTACTCTTGACTCTGATGTTAACTGAAAAACTCTAAGAATTTACAATATTAGGGAAATATTTTTATGTTTGTATTAACATAGTAATATTATTTATCACCATTTTTTTATTGATAGCAAAAAACTAACTTCTAAATATAAAGAAGATAGACCTATAAGATCTTCTGACGGTAGCAATCTTGGTAAGACTTCTGATATTGAATTACTCTTGGTGGTCCTACCATGGATGAATTAAGAGTAAGTTTTGCTAATGAAAGAGCAATAAAAAAAACCCACCAAACAATGTGTAAGTTGCATGTATAGTTTTTCTTAATCTCTTCCTTAATAGAATAGTATTCAGTATTATTGAAACAGTTAATTATAGGTAATTCTAAAACCTGGGGCAATAGTGTTTGAAAAGAGGTTCATTTATTTAGTCCCGAACCCTAAAATCCTATATGATATCTTTATGTAAAAAAGAAAAATGACTTTAAGTTATGTTGTTGTATGTTTCCTCTATATTCACATTCTAACTAATTGGACTTGTTTTAAAAATGAATCTTTTGTTTAGTTTTTACAGCCAGTGGATTACATTTAGTAAGTGAAAACCTGTTTTTACATAGTGATTTGTCTCACTAAAAAAGTCACTAAAACTGGAAACTCAACAATACTTTCCTGGTACCACAAACAAATGGCAAACAATAAGAACTGCAGCACTTAGTGTGCGACAATCTCGATGAGAATGTTTTTCTTGATTTCAGAGAGGAAGGGCAAGGGAGAGGCATAGGAACATCAATGATGAGAGAGATTCATTGATTGGCTGCCTCCTGCACACCCCACACTGGGGATCGAGCCTGCAAAAGCGGCCTGTGCCCTGACCATGACCCGAACTTTGATCTCCAGTTTCATAGGTCAGTGATCAACCACTGAGCTGTGCTGGCAGGGCCCAATGAGGTTATTTTTCAAAGATACCTACCAATAGCACAGAAGTCAGAAAGGCCAAACCTGTTGAGAATCATGGAGTATTTTATATATAATGACAACAAGATCTCACTATTATCACCTTCATTCCTCAGAGGTCAAAACAGAATGAGATATGATGATTCATTAGAACAAGATGTTTCCTTCTGTTTGTTGGATAATTGTCAGGACACTGTAATTTCTTTAGAACAAGATGCTCTGTTACCATTGGTCAGAAGGTAATCATAATAAGTATTCAAATAACCCAATTCAGAACTCTACAAATTACATTAAAATACAAAAGTGTTTCACAATGACAAAAATGCCATAGTGCTACCCAGATGTGGCACCTAGTTCATTGTGCAATCAGAAATGTATGAGGACACCTTGGACTTGGTAGACCTTCATCAGAGGACTTGTGTAGGCTGGTTTTGCAATTTTTAGGAAATACAAGGATGAAATGATGTTTTGACCTTGAAGTTTCTCATAATATGAGAGTGCTGTCCCTGGTTTATTTCTGGGGTTTTTTGTGTGTGTTTTTCCATCAGAATTTTCAATTTTTCCCCCAAAAATTTAATTATTAATTTGTTTGCTTACTGGTCTACTATTTAACTCTCAGCTTCCTTTTAGGTACTGAATGCTATTCTTATATTGCAGAATTGAAATATTTTAAAAACACAGTCCCTGCCCTCTAAGAATTTGTTATTGTCATTATCATTCCTATTACTTACTATACTTTATTCAGTGCTTACCAGGTGGTAGAATGCACTAGGACTTTATAATTATCATCATTTTTTTTTATTGATGTGTAGTATGTGCTAGCCTCTTTAAGTCCATGATGATAATTAGTTTTAAAAACGTGGGTGAGGCCTTGGCCCTGTACATCAGTTCTTAAAGCTTTGTTACCAATATGCCAAAGTTGTGGGTTTCATCCCTGGTCATGGTACGCACCAGAACCAACCAATGAATGCATAAATAAGTGGAACAACAAATCAAAGTTCTCTCCTTTTCTCTCTCTAATCAATTTTTTGTAAGTAGTTAAAAATCAAAGAAAAATAAAGGCGTGCTTGGACGCCCAAGCCTTCCTCCCTTTCTTTTCCCACAGGGATGCATCTCCTAAACTCTGAGGGACCCCAGGAGGCTTACAGCCAGAGCAACAATGGTCAGTGGCAATTTATCCCGGGCAAACCCTCTAAACCTGTCCCCAAGACCCTCTTTTGTCTGACCACTTAGTGAGCCTAGGCTCATTTCCCCATCCCTTTCTTGTTTCACTATCCCCAACTTTAATAAATGTCCTCTAAAGTTCACACACACACTACAAAAATTAAAACAAATAAAAATGTGGGTGGGATTTAAAGTAAGCATGCAGATGGAGGAGAAGTTTGCCAGGTAAAGGGGCAGAGGGGTTATGTTTGGCGGGGGAAACAGGTATTGCGATTACACGTTAGGCAGCAGGAATAGCAGGGCAAGAACTAAGATGTACACGTGAAGTTTATGGGGTTCACGAGCAGTGCCGTTTCAATGTGAAAATGTGCGCTACGGGAATGGTTGGGAATGAGGTGAGTGCTTAGCTAAGGCAGGCTTATGAAACCCTTTCTACAGAAAGGACTAGATCTTATCTTGTAGATCTTGGGAACTTATCAGGTAGAATGCTGTTAGCTTCAGATAATAATAGGTGGCCTAATTAAGAAGCTGAAACAATAGGAACCAGGATTGTTTGGGTGGCTCAGTGATGACATAAGGATCCCAGGTGTTGTCCCTTATGCAGCTGTGAGGTTGTCAGTGTTTATGCCTGCTTTCCTGGTCAGTAATTGGCTATGGCTCCAAAGCATCCTATTCTCACATGGCAATATGTGAAGGCCAAAGCACTGCTTTGTTCATTTTTAAATTTTTTAAAGTCTACTTGGCACACAATATATTACTTTCAGGTGTATGACATAGTGGTTTGACGTTTACATATCTTATGATGGGTTCACAATGAAAAGTCTAGTAACCATCTGTCACCGAACAAAGTTATTACAATAATTAACACATTCTCTGTATTGTGCACTAGATCCCAGTGGCTTACATATTTTATAACTGGAAGTTTGCACTTCTTATTCATATTCTTTATTTCATCCCTCTCCTCAACTATCCTCTGGCAACCATCCATTTGTTCTCTGTAGCTACAGGGTGTGTTTCTGTTTTGTTTGTTTTGTTGTTTTAGATTGCACAGGTAAGTGAGATCAAACAGTATTTGTCTTTCTTTATCTTATTTCACTTAGCATAAACACCCTTTTGGTCCATGCATGTTGTCCTAAATGGCAAGATTTCATTCTTTTTTATGTCTGAGTAATAGTATACATGTATATACACACATATATAATCATATATATGTATATATATTGCACCTTCTTTATTCATTTATCTATGGAAGAACATCTATGCTGCTTCCATATCCTGGCTATTGTAAATCTTGCTGCAGTGACTAAGGGTGTGAATATCTTTTCAAATTCGTGCTCACGTTTCTGTTGGATACATACCCCGAAGTGGAATGGCAGTTCTATTTCCAGTTTTTTGAGGAGTGTCCACGCTGCTTTCCACAGTGACTGTGCCAATTTACAATCACTTGAACAGTGCACGAGGCTTTCTCTTTTCTCCATATTCTCGCCAAAACTTGTTAGTTATTTATGCTTGATGACAGCCATTTTGAGAGGAGTGAGCTGGTACTTCATTAAGGCTTTCATCTGCATATCCCTGGTTAGTGATGCTGAGATATGTGCTTTCTTTAACTTAAAAAAAAATACGAACAGACTGTCAAACTACAGCAGGAAGACCGGGGAGGTTTGGAGGTGGAGGGTGTAAGAGATCAACCAAAGGACTTGTATGCATGCATATAAGCATAACCAACGGACACAAGACACTGGGGGGTAGGGGAGGCTGGGGGAAAGTCAAGGGGGGGGGGAAGAGACATATGTAATACTCTTTGTAATACTTTAGGCAATAAAACAAATTTTTAAAAAAGAATAATAACCAAGATTGAAATGTAATTGAACTCTTTATGTGATTAAAAATGTTTTGAGAAATTAGTTTACACATCAAAAACAGTATGGTGTTATTGATATTTAGTGAGAGAGGATAGGAAAGGGAGAGAGAGATGGAAATAGCAATCTGCCCACCCCTTCTGGGTATCAGGCCTGCAACCCATGTGGCCTGAGTGGGAATAGAACCAGCGACCTCTTGGTGCATGGGACAATGCTCAAGCCTCTGAACCTCACTGGCCTGGACTATGTGTTTCTTGTAAATAGGGAGAAAATGGACAGACTTTCAGTTGACTTCCTCTAGCAGTGGTTCTCAACCTTCCTGATGCCGCGATCCTTTAATACAGTTCCTCATGTTGTGATGACCTCCAACCATAAAATTATTTTCGTTGCTACTTCATAACCGTAATTTCTCTACTGTAATGAATCATAATGTAAATATCTGATATGCAGGATGTATTTTCATTGTTATAAATTGAACATAATTAAAGCATAGTGATTAATCACAAAAACAATATGTAATTATATATGTGTTTTCTGATGGTCTTAGGCGACCCCTGTGAAAGGGTCATTTGACCCCAAAGGGGTCGTGACCCACAAGTTGAGAACCACTTTAGAGTAAAGTTTTATAGGCCTGAGTTACATCACGTGCTCATTCCTAAACCAGTTATTGATCAACTAGGTACTGTGATGAGCTTAGTATAATCATTTCCCTTTTTGGAGCTGGGGAGACACCACCTTCTTTGTGTATCAGGACAGTAAATGTCCGAATACAGTTGTAGTTGTCCAGCAAGAATGAAGACTGAGGTGGGGAACCAGCACTGCTTACTGCAGGGATTCATGGGAGTTTTGAGCAGAAGAGGAACAAGATTAGACTTAATTATGGCCCTCTGGTTGTGATAGGACGGAGGGATCAGCAGGCATTTTCTGTAAAGGGCCTGATTTTAGGCCATGTGTTCTGCCATATCTACTCAAGTCTGCCATTGTGGTGTGAGGACAGTCCTAGAGAACCTGTAAGTGAACAGGCATGGCTGTGTTCCAGTGAGACTTTATTTGTAAAACCAGACGGCAGCTTGTATTTGGCCTGTGAGCACTCCTTTGCTGACTGACCCCACATGTAGTGGGTTCATAGAAGGAAACCACATAAAGAAACGTGGAGACAAGGGAAGATTTTGCCTCCTTGGACTAGCATCAGTCCATTATGAAGTTTTCACCCATCCATGCAGAAATGAGTCAGGAAGCTATATTTACTCCATTTGAAATGTTGGTTTTTTTTCTAGGTCTATGTCTTTCTCTCTTTTTCTGCTTAAAAAATCTTATTAATTTAAGATGGAACAATAATAGTTGGTGGTATTTCCCTCCCTATGAGAGCCATTTCTTAAGAGCCCATGTTTGACTAGAGCAGTTGACAGTAGCAAAGTAAGTGAAGACAGTAGGAGGCTAAGTTCATACGATTTCCTGGTGATTGCATGTAAAAAATGGTGAGGAGAAAGAAATCTAAGGTGACTGACAGGTTTCCAGGCAGTGCACTGGCATTTAGGTCGGACATGAAGACTAGGACTTTCCCTGTGAGCAGGAAAGAGCAACAGTTCAACTGGAAAGAGCAGTAAGTTTCCATACATGCTGAGTTTGGTGGAATATCCATGGATATCCCTACATTTTGGATACAATTTCTTTGACTTTGACTTGGCCTGCCAATAACTGCCTTAAATAGGTGAACCATGATTTTAGTTTTATAAGAAATTAGGAACAAATTAGGAAAGAATTCTGTAAGCACAAGGATGCTATTATACTAATATGGTAATTATTGTTTTTCTGTAGTTATCACAGTTACTTGATTGATTCATAACTATTCTAAAAAGAAATTAAGCCCTGCTTAGTTGAAGAAAATTGTCAGTGTGATGTTTTCCTTTTCTTGAGCGGAACTTCCATGTTATAGAACATGTTGCCAATCATTAAGGCTCTGTATTTTCTATTCTGAGTAAATAGGGTTGTTGCTTGTTTCACATTGTTTTCTTACATCATTGTTTTATTTATCCCTTTCTATACCTCTTTTCCAATAGTTACAGATCTACAGGAATCTCCAAAACAAGCACTGAGCAAAACAAAATCAAAGACAGGTATTCTGTGCAACCAGCTTCTGACTGTAATTATGTATAATACCTCAAATCAAATAATAACAATTTCACATAATGCAATTTTGTTAAAGATCCTAAACCCACACCTAAGTTTGCTTATTCACTAGAGAGATTTATAGGACCCAGCATATAGTTGTGCTCATACCTGAGATTTATTACAGTGAAAGTCCAAAGTAAAATCAGCAAAGAGAATTGGTGTGTGTGTGACAAAGGGTAGAGGACACCAGGCACAAGCTTCCAAGAGTCCTCTCCCTGTGGAGTTACCAGGACGTCTTCATTACTCCAGGGTCAAATTCTGACAACACACGTGAACTGTGCCATCTACCAGTCTGGTTAGACTCAGTGCCAAGGTTTTTATGTCATGCTAACCACATAGGCATCTTCCCCACAGCATGTACCAAAATTCCAGATTTCCAAAAGGAAAGCCAGTGTTCAGCATGAACACCATTGGTTGTACAAAGTGTTTAGGCACAGGGAGCCTCTAGTATCAGTTTAGAAAATGTGAAAACCCTGCTCAGATTCAGGTTTTCAGACACCAACTGAAGGCGATGCGTGTAAGCAGGACTTTCTAAGGATAGCAGACTTGAGCCTGCTGCATGAAATGTTTCTGCACAGCAGGTGTAGCCCTGACTGAATCTTTGGCTCTCACCTACAATTTTATTTTAAAAGCAAGTAATATAACATGGCACTAGTTTCAGTCGCATCATCCATAATTGCCTGCAATGCTGATTACATTTGTGACTCTTGGTGAGTATTTAACAGGTATTTGTACATAAATTACTATTGCAATATTAGGGAATGATAAACTTTTCTTTTTATCCAATTACCGTTTCAAGATAATTTTTAGATAAAATCAGCATAATAATTTCTGATTTTTTAAAAAATATATTTTATTGATTTTTTACAGAGAGAAAGGGAGAGAGATAGAGAGTTAGAAACATCGATGAGAGAGAAACATCGATCAGCTGCCTCCTGCTCATCTCCTACTGGGGATGTGCCCGCAACGCAGGTACATGCCCTTGACGGGAATCGAACCTGGGACCTCTCAGTCTGCAGGCCGACGCTCTATCCACTGAGCCAAACCGGTTTCGGCAATAATTTCTGATTTAAAATTCAAATAAAAAGTGCCTTTTAATTACAAATAAAAAATCACTTTTTATTTGTGTTGCACTAAATCCCCACTTATAATTATCAAGTAAGATTGGTATACTTACCAATTATTTTCTTGTCCTAGTTTACAATTAAGATTACTGGCTTTATTTATGTCTTTCCATATGCTTCACTCAATTTGGGATAATACCCATATTCTGATCTTTATGTTAATTTCTAAGGTGACTGTGTCTTGACAATAGCATTAATATGTTGATATATATTAATAGCAGATTCAGCGGATACATTTTTTAAAGAAAAATTAATAAGCCTTATTTTTTGAGCTGTTTTAGATGCACAGCAACATTGAGCTGAATGTACAGAGTTCCCATCAACCCCACAGCCCCTACACACACAGCCTTGCTCATTTTTGACATCCTGCACCAGAGAGGAACATTTATTACAACGGATGGACGTGCATTGACACATCATTATCAACGAAAGCCCATAGTTTACCTGAAGATTCACACTTGGTGTTGTACATTCTATGGGCTTTGACAAATGTATGATGACATATATCCACAGTCAAGAGTATCGTATAGAATTGTTTCATTGTCCTAAAAATTCTCCCTGCTCTGCTTATTCATTCCTACCTTCTCCCTAACCCTTGGAAACCACTGAACTTTTTCTTTTCTTTTCTTTTCTTTTTTTTTTTTTTTTTTTTTACTGTGTCCATAGTTTTGTATTTTCCTGAGTGTTGTATAGCAGGAATTATGCAGTGGGTATCTTTTTGATTAAAAAATTAAAATGCTAATGTAACTGGATGTAGTTATCCAAGATGTTCTTTGAACTTTGTGGTTTGTTGTTGTTGTTCATCAGCATAGGCTATGATGACATCTGCGGTACAAGCTGAAAGAGAATGATTTCTGTAGGCATTTGCCACCTAATGTTGAAGGTTGAGAAAAATGACCTCACGCTCTACTGCAGAGCACTGACTGTCTGCACCACCCTGCTCTATGAGCTGGGGACAGATACACTGTAGCAATGGAAGGAAATAGTCTCATGGGTTCTACTTTATCAAATTGGACTCACAAAGTCTCTCTTACTTATCTTGCAACTAGAGTCTCGATGCATGAAATTGGTGCAATGGGTCCGGCTCCCGCCGCTGTGGAGGCTGCCTCGGCCCCCGCCCACCACAACAGCTGCCTCTGCCTCGGCCACAGCCCCCACGGCTTCATCCGGAAGGTCATCTGGAAGTACGTCTGGATGTCCAGTCTAATTAGCATAATACGCTTTTATTATTATAGATTGGAAATGGAGCCAGAAAGAGTCTGCTTCCTATGTTTTGCTGTGCTGGAAAGTGTAGTGTCTAGTGACCAAGCTTCCTTTTGATGGAGTATTCCATTCTAAACTGGCTGTTTTCACTGAAGAGCTGGATAAGTCATACTGTGTTACCCAAAATAAGTATACTCTCATGTAACTGCTCCTAAGGGAATGAGTCCTGAAAACTAATGCTATTTAAGTTTGACATTGTTATTCTATGACTAGAGGCCCCATGCACATATTCTTGCACAGGAGGAGTTCCTTTGGGTGGCCTGCGGGGATCAGGCTGAAACCCGCAGTCCAACTCTGCCTATAGCTCCTACCTGCCACTCCCGCTCATACTGCCCCACTGTGCCAGCCGTGGGCTTGGGCCCAGTTATTCCCTATCCAGAGAGGCTCGTACTCCAACAGCAGTGCTTGCCACCCCTGAGCCCTGCATCTGGTGCCCTCCTGAGTGGAGTGGCCTGCAGGATTGGGTCGAAACTGCCTCTCTAACATCCCCTAAGAGGTCCCGGATTATGAGAGGGCGCAGGCCAGGCCAAGAGACCCCACAGGTACATAATCAGGGCTGGGAGGGACCTCGGGAGGGCTCCAGGGTGTGTCTGGCCCATCTCACTCATTCCTAACAGGCCGGACCCCTGAAGCAAGCTACCTATTGGTCAGAGTGTCTGCCCCCTGGTGGTCAGTGCATGTCATAGCAAGCAGTTGAGCTGCATTAGCATATCATTGGCATATTATGCTTTGATTGGTTGAACAGTTGACCGAACTACCAGACACTTAGCATGTTAGGTTTTATTATATAGGATTCTGCTTCTACTAATGTTGCCATTTTCTGTCAGCCTTATGGGATTTTATTGGGATTATGTTCATTGTAAATAGCAGTTGATAGGTAGATATCAAATGTTGAAAGAGCCCATTCTCTTTTATTCTTGGATTTGATATATTTAAAAGGAGAAAGTAAGTGTTGTTAATGGCCTACCAATAATATGATTAATAGTCCCTCTGGTATAGTCTTTGTGTGTGGTCCTAAAGGAATACTTTATAACAAAGCATTACTCTGATACTTTTAGTGTCTTGTATTTTTCTATTGTTTTAAAATGTATTTTACTTTTTTCCTTAATAGTGCATGAGCTCTCTGAAGAAGACTCTTTATGCAGGTAGGATTTTATGGGATTTTAAAAACTATACATTACCTAAGGGAAAGCAGAGAAAAGAAACTAAACGTTCTAGAGTGTTCTACTGTGTGCTAGACCCTATATTATATATAACCAGTGTTATATAATCATCACAATAGCTGTCAATGTAGCTGTGTATTGTAGCCTACTTTTTATTAATGAGGCAACTATAATTCAGGGAGGTGGATGAATTGACCCATGATTCTATAGTTAGCAAGTGGCCAACCCATGATTTGACTGTCAACCTGCTGGACTCCCCAATCTATTCTGCTGTCCCTCAACATACACTGATAAGTTCCTATGTAGCGCTGGCATTGAGATATAAATGTGAATCAGACCAACTCAGAAAGTGAAGTCTGATTGTGTGCTAACTCTGATTTAGAGATTTTCTAAGAGGCTTAATTAATCTGAGCATTTATCTTACTCTCCTTGACAATTGTAGTGGTAAATAGGACCTTGCTCTTCCTACCAAAGCTTTTAGGGCCCTTCTCAGTTAGCTATGGCCACAGAAACAAAGGTTGTACCTAAGCAAGGCCTCATCAGTCAAGCGTTGTTAGGTAAAATGATATCTATTCTTCTTGGAATGAATTACAGTGGGGCCTTGACTTACGAGTTTAATTCGTTCCATGACGGAGCTCGTAACTCAAATTACTCGTATGTCAAATCAATTGTGAACGAGTGAGACACGTGATGCTGGGCTGATGTTGTGGCGTTCACTGTGGTGTTCACTCTGACATTCGCTGCGCCAACTAGCAGTGGGGGTATCTGAAGCTGGCTCGTAACCCGAATTTTAGCTCGCAACTCAAAGCAAAAGATCTGCCAAGAGACGGCTCGTATCTCGAAAAACTCATTAGTCGGGACACCCATAAGTCAAGGCCCCACTGTACTTATCTGTAAGTAGTAAAGAATATCTATGTATAGTTCATGTTATAGAAATTAAATTTAGCGTGTATTTAGAGGATATTTCTAATTGATTCCTCTATTTACTGACTTCCCAGTCTGGCTTTCTCTTTAGGCAACGACCTTTGCCTAGTTGTATGAGGTATTTTCCTTGATCCTATAGTCTTTTTCCCTCTTCCATGAGTTCTTGATTTATTTTATTTTATTCTCTGATTTTTTTAGTGTTTCTTTCATTGTGTTTTTTTCTTTTCCAATGCTGCCAGCTATGGTGTTCTCCATTTTTCTATAGACAGGATCAAAGGCACATAGAATTTCAGTAGTTTAAGGAAGCCTAGTAATTAATTAAACAAAACTGCCTGTAGCTATTCAACCTGTGTTTAATATCATGGCTAACTGATTGTTGGCATAGAATACTGGAAATGAAAAGAGATTAAAGTGACTCATTGGGATATATAAGGTGGTGAAACTGACTTATAAACTCAGGTTGCTAAGTGTAATATGCTACCTTCTTTGTCAATCTGTAGGAGAGTTTCATAATAGAAATATGGGGAGTGGTAGTGAACACAGTCAATAGAGGGTAAAAATGGAATTAGCTGGAGAATCCCAAGTTTCAAGAGGAACGACACTAGGTTGGGATTGAAGATGAGAATATTGGGGTTTGTGACAAGTTAAAGGTAAGTTTTAATAAGGAAGGCCATAGGATGTTGGGAGTTCTCTAGAAAGGCAGACTAAAACATGAGGCTCAAGGAAGTCCTGAAGAGATTGCTACTCTTCTATTTGTTTGTTTAATAGAAGGAAATAGCACCATTCAAGGTTTCTTTACAAAGATATTTAAAACATTGGAGCCACTGGAAAGATTCTTTTGATCACAAATAGGACTGTGGTCTCATCAACCTGAACTCTGACTCAGAGAGTGGGACTTAGGTACCCTTGAGTCCTAGGGTGGGCTCAAATGGAGAAAAAAAATAAATAAATAAAAGGAGCTCTCTATTTCCCTGGCAAACAAACTAAATGGAGTCTGAGTGATCCACTCACTACATAGGCGTGTTACCCAACTCCATTACTGATGTGACATCATCTAGTCCTTCCCCTGCCCAACACTCTGTGTACATGGGAAGCACATCAGCTAATTAGGGTTGATCCTCATGCTGCTACACACAGTATACAAGCTGCTGTTCAAAGGCTGACCCCATGTCAAGTAATTCATTCCAGCTGGGTGGGGTGCCTGCCCAGATTTCTGTTTGGGTGTTCTGCTTGTTCTAATTGGGTCATGCTCTGAAGCCCCCCACTGAGTGTGTTGGTTCTGGGGTCTCTTGGGCGGGACTCTCTTGCAAGTCAATGTCAGTCTCTGCCTGTGATTTCCCCTGGGCTACCTGTGTGGAACAACAAAGCGATCCAGCTTGTGACTGCCTCTGCTGGGCCTGGGTGCGCCTGGGAAGGACCAAGCTGCAGAGCAATGCCTCCTTCTACCAGCACCAAGCCCATGGGGCAGCTGAGCAAAAAGCCCAAGTCACTCCGAGATCCACCTCCACCTACCAGCTTTCTGTTGGGGTCAGTCACTGAAAGAGCTCCTGTTGGTATGTGAGTTGCATGAGGTAAGTGAGTCATCAGGTAGGTGCCAGTGGTGTTTACCATGTTGTTGCAGATTCAAACTTGGCTTCATTTTTCGGTGTGAGGCCAGTCAGCAAAAGTCCCAGGGTACACAAATGCCAGTCATCACCCACCAGGTACCTGTGGACCTTTGTGTTTGATGGGCCTCAGGGAGTCATTAGGGTGGGCCAGCAGAATTCATCAGGCCCCAGGTATCAAGATTTGGCTGTGTGAAGAGAGGGCTCAGCACTGGAATGGTGACCTCAGTTAGACCAGCAAGGGAATGAAAGCCCCAAACCAAAGTCACCCAACTCAGTCTCTGACACCCCCTGAGTCCATCCTGACCTCCTTAAGAGACCTCCATGAAAGTCTACACCAGGCATCCTCAAACTACGGCCCGCGGGCCACATGCGGCCGCTGAAAACATTTATCCGGCCAGGCCGGGTGTTTTTGCCGCCGCTGCCTGTCCTGCTTAGCAGCCGACTCGCCCCGGGCCTGCAGTGCGCATGTGTGGAATGTCTGAGGGACAGTGAACTGGTCCCTGTTTAAAAAGTTTGAGGACCTCTGGCTACACCATGGGCCCTGGCAGCTGGCTCCTGTGCCCTGTATAGCTTACAGGGTCGGGGACAAGGATTCCGGATGTACGTTCCCTGGGCTGAGGCGATAAGGAAGGGAGGGCTTGACCCAGGGGTGATGGCATCTGGGAGAGGGACCCAGCACAGGGAGGGCACCCAGAAGCCATCCCCTCAGCTCTCTCCCAGAGCCACACCAAGCAGTCTCTCCTCACATGACTCCCAGTGCCCTCTGAGCCACCCTTTCTTCACAGGCCCAGGGTGAGTGGTGGGACCTTGTGTACCGGACCTTTCAGAGGGCTCCTGGGTTCCTAGCAGACTCCCACCTCATCCGGGAGGGCAGAAGCCCCGCTGATTTTCACAGCCAGATGCCCTGTGAGCTCCTCTTCCAGGCTCTGGTTCCAGGGCATTGTGATCGTTTTCAGAAGATGACCAGGGAGAGTCTACCAGGGACCCAGGGTCTGCTTGAGATGGAGGAACAATTTTGAGAGAGGCTTCTTCTCCTTCAGGAAATGTTTGTAATGTTGCAGAGACAGACTTTCCAAATGCATCTTTCCCCTCACAATCAAGCGTTATACCTGTCAAATTAGAAGGCATTTGTCTTAAGCTTGCTCTTTCTTTAGAGTTATCACGTAGTGGCTCTTCCTCAGGGCACTCAGCCATTTTGAATTTTACAGAAAATTCATGTGACCTATGCAGTGACTCATCTTTGGAAAGTTGTAAATTCTTCCTCTGCTCTGATGTGCCTTGTTTGATGCACATTTCCTCATCCTTTTGCACAGAAGGGTGTCCTGAATATGCAGATGTATCCTCTTTGTCACATGCCCTATTTATTTGTGATTCTTGAGACATTTTTTCTAAATGCAAAGGTGGAAGATGAATCTGCTTGCTTTGATTTTCAGATGTCTTTGCTGTTGGGGTATGTGTTTTTGAAATATTTTATCCATGAGTAATCAAGTATGGACAAAGATAAGTTAGAATATAATTAAAATTTAACTGTTAGGATTCTTAATCTATGATTAGTTACTTCCAATCACAGGATTGAAACTAAGAAGTCAAGAATAATAATAACTTGCCTTGGTCTAAATAAAAATGAAAATATGAACCCTCACACCTAATTTTGGCACTATTGGAATTACATAATTTATTAGGTGTCAAATCTATCAAAATTAAATTACTAGCTGAATTTTAACATTACAGATGCTTCCTTCCTCACTTAAAATATTTCACCTCACCATATCCTAGCAGTGAGCCCCTAAAGTGCAGAATTTGTTAGGGGTGCTCCAAGATGGAGGCAAAAGAGGTGAAAGTCACACTCACCTCCTCCCTGGGCCAAATTGGAATGACAACTAAATCATATAACTACCAACCTGAAGACTAGCTCAACATTAGTCTTATAGCCAAGGATCTGCAGAAGATGCCTCAGCTACACTGGCAGGAAGGACAGAGATTCCAAAAGGGCTGGCCTCACATCCACGTGTGGTGGCTGAGAGGCAAGTCTCAGGGCAATGGTCCCCCTGAGGAGCATGTGGCCTCAACCCCACGCTGGGCTCCCACCCTTGTTTCAGGAGTCTGTGCCCTCATAAGCTGAAGATGTAAATGTTCTGGAGCCTGCAGAAGGGTGATCTGGGAGTGGGAAGGTAGCAACATAAGCATTTGTTTTTTGACATTTGGACATATAACATTCAACCATTTCAGGAACTTCCTGTATAGTTTTAAGGTAAAAGGAAGGAATGGGTTCTCCTTAATAGGTGGTTTCCATGCTAAAGAAGCAAGACTGCCATTTTTGACTGATATCGTTTAGTCTTTGAACCAGAGACAGATGATGAGGAAGGGACAGTGTATCTTCCTACCTTGACTTAGGCCATCAGATGTGTTCCAGTTTAGGAAATAAAGGTTATGTCTGCCATTAATTGGTGAAAACAAATTAGTCTCAGGCAGAGTGTGTCTTCATTAAATAGCTCACAGGTTGGGAGAGGTAGCAGCAGAAATAGATAAAAGTATTTAAAAAAAAAAAAACCCACTAAGGCCCAGTGTTAATTATATTAAGAATCTTCATTTGATATATAGATAGCTGACTTTTCACTTAAATTGTTTTGTTGTTTTTTCAAAGAAATGGATTCACTCATTTGTGTTGTATATTTTACTACAAATCTCGCATTATTGATTCATGCCCTACATCAGACCATAAAGACTTGAAGGTAAAGTGATCTCTTGTGAAATTAATTTTCCTGTTCTGAATTGAATTATGTGTATCACCTACTCTTAAAGTTTCCTAGTGGCTTCCCTATCACTGTTTTATGTTTGTAAGGCAAAATTAGTCATATTATTGTTAAATCCTTCAGTGAGGAAATATGTTTTGAATTGATTATATATAGAGAGAGGAATGGACTGGGAGAGAGAGAGAAAGAGAAACATTGATGTGAGAGATAAACATTGACTGGCTTTCTCCTGCATGGCCAATCATGGGAATGAACTGACAATCTGTGTATATGCCTTGACTGGGAATTGAACCCGTGACCCTTCCAAGCATGGGACAACACTCCAACCACCAAGCCCCACAGGCCAGAGTGGAAAATATATTTATTTTATTGCGTGGTTCTTTTTATATACAATGTCCACAAAAGGGTGGGTCCATAGAGACACAAATCAATCAAACAGGTGGTTGTCAGAGACTTGGGTAGGGGGAATGGGGAGTCTCTATTTCATGGGAATGAGGTTCCCTTCTGGAGAGATTGAAAGGTTTTGGAACTAAATAGAGGTGATCATTGCATAGCATGGTACATGTGACAAATGCTAATGAATTTTTTACTGGTTTACTTTATGTTTGGTGAACTTTAATCACTAAAAAAGAATACTGTCATAATCAATCAATCAGTCAAATGAAGATCATGTTACCCCTTTTAAAACAATCCAATAGACTCATTTAAAACATGTTTCCTGGTGAAAGGTTACATTGTTAATTTGAGATTTTTCCTGTTTCTTGAGGTAGGCCTATACTGTTGTGAATTTCCCTCTTAAGGTTGCTTTCATATGTCCCATAGATTTTGGGTTGTCATATTCTCATTTCATTTGTCTCTAGGTATCTTTTGATTTCCTCCTTGATCTCATTGTTAACCCATTCACTTTTTAGTAACAGGTTATTTACCCTCCATGTGTTTGTGTGTTTTCAGCGTTAATTTGGTAATTGATTTCTAGTTTGGTACCATTGTGGTTGAAGAAAATGATTTTAGAGAGAGAGGAAGGGAGAGGGACAGAGAGATATAAACATTGATGAGAGAGAAACATCAATCCTCTGACTCTTTCATGTTCCCTGCAGGGGATTGGGCCCACAACATGGGCATGTGCCCTGAAAAGGAATCAAACCAGCGACCTCTTGTTTCCTGGGTCAACACTATCTCCTGTTTCCTCCCTCGCTCCTCCTTCTGGTGCTCCTATAATGTGGATGTTGCTATACTTTGTGTTGTCACAGAAGTCTTTGAAACTAGCCTCATTTAAAAATATTTTTTTCCTGCACTAATGGGATATTACCTTGTCTTCTAAATCAAAGATTCTATTTTCACCCAGCTGGCATGGCTCAGTGGTTGAGTGTCAAACTTTGAACCAGGAGGTCATGGTTCAATCCAAGTCAGGATCTATGCCAGGGCTGCAGGCTGTGAACATGTTTTAAACAAAAATGAGGAGAGTTTTTATAATGATACAGAAAATAAAAAAGTAAGGACCCCAGTAGTTATGTCTGAAGTAAAAGGAGACCAAGACTTTGCTATGCAGATGACAAAAAATATGACCCCAAATACCATGGATTGGAAATTAGGCATGTGGGGCATGCAGGAGGCAGATGATCAATGATTCTCTCTCATCATTGATGGTTGTTTTTTTAATATTTTTATTGATTTTAGAGAGGAAGGTAGAGGGAGTGAGAGGCAGAAACATCAATGATGAGAGAAAATCATTGGTTGGATGCCTCCTGCACATCCCCTACTGAGGATGGACTGGAATCAAACCCAGGACCCTCAGTCAAAGCTCTATCCACTGAGCCAAACAGGCTAGGGCTCATCATTGATGTTTTTATCTCTTTCTTCCTATCCCTTTCTCTCTGAAATCAATCCAATGTATTTTTTTAAAAAGATTCTCTTTTCTGCTTCATCTAATCTAATCTGCTACTGATTCCTTCTAGTGTATTTTTCATTTCAGATATTATATACTTTAATTCTGAGTGGTTATTTTATATGGTTTCTTTGTCCTTTTATATACTTGCTATCTCTTTGTTGAAGTTCTCACTACATTCCTTGATCATCGTTGTAACCATGTTCTTGAACTCTGTATCTGGTGCACATCTTTCCTCCTTTTATTTAGCTTGGTTTTTTTTTTTTCTGAAGATTTCTCTGTTTTTTGTTTGTTTTGTTTTGTTTTCATTTGGGTTATGTTTCTTTTTATCCCCATTTTAGCTGCCTCACTGTACTTGTTTCTGTGTATTGGGTAGATCTGCTTTGCATCTCATTCTTGGAATAATGGCCTTATGTATTAGGTGTCTTGTGAGGCTCATTGGCATATTCTTTCTGATCACCTGAGCTAGGTGCTCCTGGAATGTCACTTGTATGTGTTATTGTGTTAGGTGAGCCTGCCTTGGTAGAGTTTTCATTGCTGTTGGCCTGTTCATGGTAATTGGGCATTGTACCTACACCTCAGTCTAGTGATCTGAAAAGCAATCTTCATTTGTAGCTTGTCTGTGGCAATGATTCAATTAAAAAGCCATGGTATGTCTGCTGTTACAAATACTTACAAGGAAACAAAGCCAAATCACAACTTGTTCCACAAGCCATTATGTGCAGATAATTGCAGTGCTAATTATTGTAAAAGCATGGACTCTAAATCAAAAGATGAGAGTTCCTCTGCATTGCACAATGACAGAACACCTGGAGTACCTATAATAATAAAAGCATAATATGCTAATTACACCGGACAGCCAAACAACCTTCTGAATGTCATTCTGGATGTCCTTCCAGATGAAGCTGCAGCAGCGTGGGCCAAGGAAGAGGTGGTTAGGGGCAATGAGGCAGGCAGGTGAGCAGTTAGGGACGATGAGGCAGGCATTCAGAGTGGTTAGGGGCGATGAGGCAGGCAGGCTAGCAATTAGGGGTGAACCGGCAGGCAGATGAGCAGTTCAGGGTGATCAGGCAGGCAGGTAGAGTGGTTAGGGGCAATGAGACAGGCAGGCAAGTGGTTAACGGCAATCAGGCAGGCAGGCAGGCAGAGGGGTTAGGGGTGGTCAGGCAGGCAGGCAAATGGTTAGGGGCAATCAGGCAGGCAGGCAGAGGTGTTAGGGGTGATGAGGCAGGTAGGCAGAATGGTTAGGGGCAATGAGGCAGTCGGACATCTCCTGAGGGGTCTTGGATTGTGAGAGGTTGCAGGTCAGGCTGAGGGATCCCCACCCCCATGCACGATTTTCTTGCACTAAGCCTCTGGTATGTAAATGAAGAACTACAGCAAGATATACAAAGGCTTAAGAATGACATAGACATGGTAAAAGTAGAGAGCCTGGCTTGGAAAAAAGAGAAAGTTCAACTTCAAAAAGAAGTAGAATTTCACTTGCTTTTGTTCTTTTTACCAATTCTCTGATCCATTCTCATTTTCCACTTCTAAAAAAAGTTTGTGTATAAAATGAGTTTGTCTAAATATGTAATTGTATATTTAAGTAGATTCTATCAACTAAATAATAGTTTAGGAAAACATTCTCAAGTTTGTTTTTTAATTATATCTCTCTGTCAGTCTTCCCTATGAATTGGGAAACTAAGTTAGTTATGTACATGTGACCTTCTGAACCAGCGAAAGTATAAAGGAGATTGCTGGAAAAAAATGTAATAAGCACTAGGGTTTTGTTTTGTTTTAAGTCCATTGGCTTAAATATAAATTATATCCCATAGCCTGGCTGGTGTGACTCAGTGGTTGAGCATTGACCCATGAACCAAGAGGTTCCTGTCTGGATTCAGGGTCAAGACACATGCCTGTGTTATAGCTGGATTTGCAGTAGGGGGTGTGCAGGAGGCAGCCAATCAATGTTTATCTCTCATCGATGTTTCTATCCCTCTCCCTTCTGCTCTCTTCAAAATCAACTTAAAAAACACCCATAAATTGCATCCCAGAAACAATAAAATGGAAGGAAGCTATGACTGAGAGAAGGGATATAAGCAAATAGCCCCAGCTAAACTCACCTATTTTTGTGCTATAGTGTGTGCAATCTTCTATGGTTTACTGAAAACCTTGGAACTTAGAATTCCAATATGAACACGTCAAGATATTTTTTTTTACTTTACTTTTTAGTTATTGTTTATGTTCAATATTATTTTGTATTAGTTTCACATGTACAGCATAGTGGTTATTCATATACTTTGCATCACAGTCCCCCCAAATTTGAAGTACCCACCTGCACTGTACCTAATCATTGGAATATTATTGAGATATTTTAATAACAAACATATATACTTTCATGTATATTTGTTATCACCACTCTCAGATGTGTTTGTTGAGTAAAACCTTTATGTTGTTTAATAAAGTATCATACTGTCATAAAAAAACAAAACCTTACCATTGTGACAGCATGGATGGGCCTAGAAGGTATTATGCTAAGTGAAATAAATCATACAGAGAAAGATAAGTTCTGCGAGAGTCCATGGCCAGTGTGGCTTTCCCGGGTTCAAAGGCTTGGAGGAAGAGCTGACG
Organism: Myotis daubentonii; assembly: GCF_963259705.1. Taxonomy (NCBI): domain Eukaryota; kingdom Metazoa; phylum Chordata; class Mammalia; order Chiroptera; family Vespertilionidae; genus Myotis; species Myotis daubentonii. The sequence continues at coordinate 131,289,349 of NC_081840.1, read as the reverse complement.
CACAAATGATACACAAGATGAAATATATTTTTAATATTGGGGGAACCAGAGGACAACTTAACCATAGCAGTCAAGTTCTCCCTGTTGCTCCTTACCCAGCTGCTTTTATTAGCTAGAATACACAATTGCTTTTAGGAATGCAAACAGACATATCAATGGTAATTGGTTATTAAACAGTAAGATTGTCAGGTTTGGGGGGATTTTGCTTTAGGCCATTGAGTCAGCAGCAGGTAACAAAATGTAGATATTCATCCCGTGAATATCAAAAGGAGTCCTGGTCAGCCTTCTGCCAGACTCCTCACAGTTATATCAATTACTGTTGATCTTGGTCTCCAGCAAAGTTCCATCTGATTTCACTTACTAGTATATGTGGAATGTAAAGAGTAGAATAGATGATCTAAGAAACTTAAAACAGACTCATGGGTAACAGAGATCTAACTGATGGATGCCAGTGGGAAGGAGGTCAGTGGACTGGGTCAAAAGTAAAGAGGTCAACAAGTACAAATTGGTAGTTAAAGAATAGTCACAGGGATGCCAAGTACAGCATAGAGAATATAGTCAATCATATTGTAATAAGCATGAATGGTGTCAGATGAGTATTGAAATATCAGGAGGATTACTTTGTAAAGTATCTGATTGTCTAACTATTATGCTGTACAACTAAAACTAATACAAATAATGTTGAATGTGAATTGTAATGGAAAGATTAAAATATATAAAACCATAGAACATCAACCATAGAATACCTTCCAAAATAAAAGCATAGCAATTATTATTTTTAAAAAATACTATTTATATTTCTTTATTGATTAAGGTATTACATATATGTCCTTATTCCTTCATCCCCCCCACAATGCTCGTGCCCTCACCCCCCCTGGTGTCTGTGTCCATTGGTTATGCTTATATGCATGCATACAAGTCCTTTGGTTGATTTCTCCCCTTTCTCCCCACCCTCCCATTGCTTCCTCCTGAGGTTTGAGCATCTGATCAATGCTTCTCTGTCTCTGGATCTGTTTTTGTTCATCAGTTTATTTTGTTCATAATAATCCACAAATGAGTGAGATCATGTGATATTTATCTTTCTCTGTCTGACTTATTTGGTTTATCCTAATGTTCTCCAGCTCCATTCATGTGGTTACAAATGGTAGGAGTTCCTTCCTTTTTACAGCAGCATAGTATTCCATTGTGTAGATGTACCAGTTTTTTAATCCACTCATCTGCTGATGAGCACTTAGGCTGTTTCCCAATCTTAGCTATTATAAACTGTGCTGCTATGAACATAGGGGTACATATATCCTTTCTAATTAGTGTTTCTAGTTTCTTTTTTAAAAAATATATTTTATTGATTTTTCACAGAGAGGAAGGAAGAGGGATAGAGAGCCAGAAACATCGATGAGAGAGAAATATTGGTCAGCTGCCTCCTGCACGCCCCCCACTGGGGATGTGCCTGCAACCAAGGTACATGCCCCTGACTGGAATTGAACTGGGACCCCAGAGTCCGCAGGCTGATGCTCTATCCACTGAGCCAAACCGGTTCTGGTGGTGTTTCTAGTTTCTTGGGATATATTCCTAGAAGTGGGGTCACTGGGTCAAATGGCAGTTCCATTTTGTTTGTTGAGAAAACTCCGTACTATTCTCCACAGTGGCTGCACCAGCCTGCATTCCCACCAGCAATGAAGGAGGGTTCCTTTTTCTCCACATTCTCTCCAGCATTTGTCATTTGTTGATTTGTTGATGATAGCCATTCTGACAGGTGTGAGATGGTCATTTTGATTTGCATCTCTCCGATGATTTGAGCATGTTTCCATGTCTCTTGGCCTTCTGTATGTCCTCTTTAAAAAAAGTATTTATTTAGGTCTGTTTCCCATTTTTTGATTGGATTGTTTATCTTCCTTTTGTTAAGTTGTATGAGTTCCCTGTAAATGTTGGAGATTCAACCATAATGTTGGCAAATATGTTCTCCCATGCAGTGGGCTTTCCTGTTGTTTTGTTGATGGTTTCTTTTGCTGTGCAGAAGCTTTTTATTTTGATGTAGTCCCATTTCTTTATTTCTTCTTTAGTTCCAATTGCCATAGGAGCTATATAGGTGAAGATATTGCTTCGGTATATGTCTGATATTTTGCTGCCTGTGTATTCCTCTTAAGATTTTTACGGTTTCCTATCTTATTTTTACATAAGTCCTTTATCCATTTTGAGATTATTTTTGTGTGTAGTGTAAGTTGGTGGTCTAGTTTCATTTTTTTGCATGTATCTTTCCAATTTTTCTAACACCATTTATTGAAGAGACTATCTTGACTCCATTGTATGCTCTTGCCTCCTTTGTCAAATATTCATTGAGCATAGTGGTTTGGGTCGATTTCTGGGTTCTCTATTCTCTTCCATTGGTCTATATGTCTGTTCTTATGCCAGTACCAGGAAGTGTTGAGAATAGTGGATTTGTAATACAGCTTGATATCTGGTATTGAGATCCCTCCAACTTTGTTCTTTTTTCTAAGGATTGCTGCAGCTATTTGAGGTCTTTTTTTATTCCAGATGAAATTTTAGAGAGTTTGTTCTAGTTCTGTGAAATATGCTGTTGGTATTTTAAGAGGGGGGTGCATTGAATCTATAGATTGCTTTGGGTAGTATGGACATTTTAATGTTGATTCTACCAATCCAAGAACATGATATGTTCTTCCATCTGTTTATGTCTTCCTCTATCACTTTTTTCAGTGTCCTGTAGTTTTCTGAGTAGAGGTCTTTTACCTCCTTAGTAAAGTTTATTCCTAGGTATCTTAATTTTTTTGGTGCAATGGTAAATGAGATTCTTTTTTTTAATCTCTCTTTCTGAAAATTCACTATTCGTGTATAAAAATGCCATAGATTTCTTGGCATTAATTTTGTTTCTTGCTACATTGCTGAAATCATTTATTAAGTGTAATAATTATTTGATGGAGTCTTTAGGGTTTTTTCTATGTAAAATATTATGTCATCTGCAAATAATGACAATTTTAGTTCTTTTTTTCCAATTTGGGTGCCTTTTATTTCTTCTTCTTGTCTGATCGCTATGGCGAGTACTTCCATACTATGTCGAACAGGAGTAGTGAAAGCGGGCATCCCTGTCTTGTTCCTGTTCTTAGGGAAAATGTATTTAGTTTTTGCCCATTGAATATGATGTTGGCTGTAGGTTTGTCATATAAGGCTTTTATTATGTTGTGGTATGATCCCTCTATTCCCACTTTGAGCAGTTATCATTTTGACATGTATGTTATTGTCATACTAGAAACCCAGTACATGAATTCATGCACCAATAGGGTCTCTTGGCCTGGCCTGCAGGATCAAGCTGAAGCCAGATCTTCGAGATCTCTTGAGGGGTCCCAGATTTTGAGAGGGCACAGGCCAGGCCGAAGGACCCCTCCAGTGCATGATGAGGGCTGGGGAGGGATGTGGGAGGTTGGCTGGCATGGGAGGGGCCACAGGAGGTTGGCCATCCAGGGGGAGGGACCATGGGAGTTTGGCTGGCCAGGGGGTAGGGACCATGGGAGGTTGGCCAGCCATGGGAGGTTGGCTGTGGGAGCACACTGACCACCAAGGGGAAGTTCCTGCATTGAGTGTCTGCCTCCTGTTGGTCAGTGCACATCATAGTGACCGGTTGACTGGTCGTTCGGTCATTCAGTCATTAGGTCACTTAGGCTTTTATATATATAGATAGGTCACATAAATTATTTGCAATCCTCCTATATAATAAATGGGTAAAATGCAAATTCACCCTAACAGCAGAACAACCAGAATGACCGCTGGACCAGTCACTATGAGGCACACTGACCACCTTTTGTTCTCTTTCCCTGGCCAGCAGGCTCCAATTGCCTGATGGCCACCCACAGAAGGGGCGGGGCTGGCGAGCAGGCAGGAACAGCTGACCTCTCAGTCCCTTCCCCCAGCCATCAGGCACTAATCACCTGATGGTGAACGGGGAACCGGGAGTGGGTGGCGGTGGGGGGTGTGGCCGACTGCGGGCAGCTGGGGAAGATGGCCCGGATCATAGGCCAGGCCTTGGGACTGTACCTGCGCATGAATTTCATGCGCTGGTTCTCTAGTATCTAATAAAAGAGTAGTATGCAAATTAACCATCTTTCTGTCACTACGTCACAAAGATGGCAGCGGGTGGCCATGGAGCTGGAGTGAGCAGGAGGTTTGGGTTGCCCGGCAATGGAGGAAGCCAAGCTTCCAGACTTCCGTGGCCAGGCCTGGGCTCTACTCAAGTCTACAAAGTTTCAATTACAGAAGATAAATAAAACCCAGATATCTGCTGGAAAAAAAAAAGAAAAAAGGAGAGGCTGAGAGCTTGGGTCGCTGGGGGGCATGGCCAGCCTGAAAACAGCCCTCAGCCCCTCACCCAGGCTGGCCACAACCCCATGGGGTGCGGGTCCCCTCGGGGGGGCTTGGAAAGCCTGCAAACAGCCATCAGCCCCTCACCCAGGCTGGCCAGGAACCCCAATGGGGACCCTGACATTGAAAGGGGTGTGGCCAGCCTGAAAACAGCCCTCAGCCCCTCACCCAGGCTGGCTAGGCACCCCAGCGGGACCCCCACCCTGATCTGGGACACCCTTCAGGGCAAACCAGCTGGCCCCCACCTATGCACCAGGCCTCTATCCTATATAATAAAAGGGTAATATGCAAATTTACCCTAACAGCAGAATGACTGGGTATCACTGGTCAATATGATACACACTGACCACCAGGGGGAAGACGCTCAATGCAGGAACTGCCCTCTGGTGGTCAGTGTGCTCCCACAGGGAGAGCTCTGCTCAGCCACAAGCCAGACTGATGGCTGCCAGCACAGCGGTGGTGGTGGGAGCCTATCCCGCCTCCTCAGCAGCACTAAGGATGTCCGACTGCAGCTAGGCCTGCTCCCCCCGGCAAGTGGACATCCCCCGAGGGCTCCCAAGCTGCCAGAGGGATGTCCGAATGCCAGCTTAGGCCTGATACCTGGGGAGGAGGCCTAGACCAGCAGGTGGACATCCCCCAAGGGATCCGAGACTGCGAGAGTGCACATGCCGGGCTGAGGGAACTCCCCCCCCCCCCCAGTGCACATATTTTTGTGCACCGGGCCTCTAATAAATTCAATATTTGTCTCTAAAGAAGAAAACTGAGTTTTGAGTTGGAAAAAGATTGAGATATTATGCTCCTTATAAGGAAAAGTGGATGCCACCTCTCATTACACTAAGCATTAAATTACTTTTCAAAAGTTATACTTAATTTATGTGATATATTTGATGAGATTTTATGTTTATTTATCTGATTCAGCATTATAGAATTATATCCTTTCTTTTGGTGCCATAAAATTCTAGGTAATGCACCTTTAAGAACTTTGGACAGATCATTAAACCTTTGTTTCATTTCAGTTATCAGTAAATATGGGGCTAACATAAGTAGATATCTACTTGTATATCCTGTAGCTATAAGATTTTATGGTGATTGTATGTGAAATTATGAAAGAATTACTTATTTTCCAGAATTGTACATTAACTAACAATTCATTGATTTTACTCTCCTCCAGTGTTATGGTAAACTTTGGTTCATATATGTTTTGAATACCACCACTTTTTGATACCCTCAAAGATCTTAGAAAAATTAGTTTTAAAAGGCAATGGGGGAAGGAATAGCATCCTGAAAAAAGAGGATTTCTTCCTATTTGTTACTGATGCACAATGTCATATCCTCTAAATCTAGTGGGTAATGTAAGACCCAAGTGAGAAAGACAAAAGGGGCAAATTTTGCATGTTTTGTCTTTTTATTTCTTTGTCTCTGTTAGATAAACATATAGGTCACATATATTATTTGCAATAAACTTAATATTTGTCTCTAAAAAAAACTGAGAAAAGAAAACGGAGTTGGTTTTTTAATTTAAATTCTTAATAGTTTTAAGTATTACAAATGTCTCCTTTTCCCCCCATTGACTTCTACTGGGCTGCTCCCAAGCCCCCCAGCACATACCCTCACCCCCCTACTGTCTGTAGCCATGGGTTATGCTTATATGCATACATATAAGTCCTTTGGTTGCTCTCTTACCTTCCCCCCCACACCTCCCCTGCCTTCCCTCTGAGGTCATACTGTCTGTTTGATGCTTCTCTGTCTGTGGATCTATTTTTGTTCATAAGTTTATGTTGTTCATTATATTCCACAAAGGAGTGAGATCACGTAATATTTATATTTCTCTGACTGGCTTATTTCACTTAGCATAATGCTCTCCAGGTGCATCTATGCTGTTGCAAATGGCAAAAGTTCCTTCTTTTTTATAGCATCACTAGAGGCCTGGTGCATGAATTCATGCACAATGGGGTCCCTCAGCCTGGCCGGCTGACTGGAGCTGTCTTTCCCAGTACCAATCAGGGCAATTGGGGCCATCTGTGTGTGTGGGGGGGGGGGGGGGTGGAGAGGGAGGGTGGTATTGTGGAGGTTGGTCAGCCAGAGATAGGGGCCGATCGTGGCCACTGGCAGTGGGGTAGGGGCACAGGTGATTGGCTGGCTGGGGGTGGAGAAGAGGGACACAGTAGGTTGGCCATCCAGCCCCAATGGAGGCCGGCCCATGGTGGGGCAGGAAGGGAGGGACCACAAGAGGTTGGCTCTGGGAGTGTACTGACCACCAGGGGGCAGCTCCTGCATTGAGTGTCTGCCCCCTGGTGATCAGTGTGCATCATAGCAACTAGTGGTTTGGTCACTTAGGCTTTATAGAAATATAAATAGAATTAGGTCCAATGCACGGAATTCATGCAAGGGGTTCAGTCCTCACAGTCCCACCTTTGTCCGGAAGGTTGTCCAGACCGACATTCTGCTGTTTGGTCTAATTAGGATATTAGCTCTTTATTATATAGGAATCCATTGTGTAGATATGCCACAGTTTTTTAATCCACTCATCTGCTGCTGGGCACTTAGGCTGTTTCCCAATCTTAGCTATTGTAAATTGTGCTGTTATGATCATAGGGGTGCATATATCCTTTCTTGTTTTTCACTTGAGGATATTTTTCCATTGATTTTTAGGGAGAGTGGAAGAGAGAGGGAAAGAAAGAAAAAACATCAATGTGAGAGAAACACATTGATTGGTTGCCTCCTGCACAAGCCCTGACCAGGGCCGAGGCCGGGGAGGATACTGCAATTAAGGTACGTGCCCTTGATTGGAATTGAACCCAGGACCATTTGGTCCAAAGGCTGATGCTCTATCCACTGAGCCAAACTGGGTTGGGCCATATATCCTTTTTGATTGGCGTTTCTGATTTCTTGGGATATATTCCTAGAAGTGGGATCACTGAGTCAAATGGGAGTTCCATTTTTTGTTTTTTGAGGAAACTCCATACTGTTTTCCACAGTGGCTGCTCCAGTCTGCATCCCACCAGCAGTGCAAGATGATTTCTCTTTCTCCGCATCTTCACCAGCACTTGTCATTTGATTTGTTGATGGTAGCCATTCTGACAGTTGTGAGATGTTACCTCATTGTTGTTTTGATTTGCATCTCTCAGATAATTAGTGGCTTTAAGCATGTTTTCATGTCTCTTGGCCTCTGTATGTCCACTTTCGAAAAGTATCTATTTAGGTCCTGTGCCCAGTTTTTGATTGGATTGTTTGTTTTCCTTTTGTTAAGTTGTATGAGTTCCTTATAAATTTTGGAGTTTAAACCCTTATCGTATATAACATTGGCAAATATGTTCTCCCATGCAGTGGGCTCTCGTGTTGTTTTGTTAATGGTTTCTTTTGCTATGCAGAAGCTTTTTATTTTGATGTAGTCCCATTTCTTTATTTTCCCCTTAGTTTCCATTGTTCTAAGAGCTGTGTCGGTAAAGATATTGCTTTGACATATGCCTGATATTTTGCTGCCAGTGGGTTCCTCTACGATTTTTAAGGTTTCCCATTGGATGTTTAACTCCTTTTTTCATTTTGAGTTTATTTTTGTGTATGCTATAATGTGGAGGTCTAGCATGTATCTGTCCAATTTTCCCAACACCATGTATTGAAGAGACTGCCTTGACTCCATTGTATGCTCTTGCCTCCTTTGTCAAATATTCATTGAGCATAATGGCTTGGGTTGATTTATGGATCCTCTGTTCCATTCCACTGGTCTATATGTTTGGTCTTGTGCCAGCACGTGGCAGTGTTGAGAACAGTGGCTTTGTAATGTAGCTTGATATTTGGTATTGTGATCCCTCCAAATTTGTGCTTCTTTCTCAAGATTGCTGCAGCTATTTGGGGTGAGAAAACTGAGTTTTGAGGTACGTTTTGAAATGATATGATGTGAATAGGAGCACAAAATTAAAAAAGCCCTTTGAGAAAACTTGAAAAAGTCTGCTTCTTTATTGAAAAAGAAATGAAGCAGAATTTATAACAATTTTAATGATAAAATTAAACATACAAAATATTTTTATTGATTCAAGTCATAGCAAATAAACTAAGATTCCATTGATCAAATTAATGAAGTCTTTTTAATTAATAAAGTAATAACAATATCCTTAATATCAAACTTTCATCAAAGGTTGAAGAAAAAAAGGAGCAGAAAGGCAGTAAAAAGGAAACATCCAGAAACATGTATAATGGTGCTGGTGATAGTGACAATGGTGGATTGAGTCAGCAGAGCAACAGTGAACAAACTGATAAGCAGCAGGTTTCTATTATGGAGGATCAAGATTCTGACAGGTAAGCCTACAGCAGTACTTAACAGTAGGGAATTATTCTTTTCCTATAAACAAATTCCAACTTGAGCTAATATTCCTGATTACCATATTTTTTATTTTTACTAGAGAGAGTGAACCTTGCTTGGTAATCAGAAAGATGCAAATCAACGAACAATGAGATACCTTTTTTTGAACTAATAATGATAATTATTTTATTAAAGAAAATGAAAACCAGAATTGGCACGTGGGAGGAAAAGGCATTCTCATGCACTCTCGGTAGATGAAATTGGCACTTTTTTTTTTTAAGGGAAATTGAACTAGTTTTGAAATTTCAAGTATTTCATTCCTTTATCCCAATAGATTCACTTCCAGAACTAGATCCTACAGGAAAACATGACTTGTATAAACACACACATACACATTCAAAGGACATTAATTATATATTATTATGTATATAAAACATACAGTAGGACATTGTAATATATATATATACATATATATATAATATGACATAGATGTTAAAGATATATAATATACACACACATTAAGGATATGTGTATAAATGCTACAAATATATGTATGTATGCTAAGGATATTTCTGACAACATTGCATACCAAAAAGTTGCAGATAGTGAAAATACCTATCTATAAGGAAATGCATTATTATACCCACAAAATAATGTAGTGTGCAGCCATTGGAAAAAATGAAAGTAGTTCTGGTCTACAGTATAATTGTTTCACAATTGAAATGTATTTAAAGCATTGGGTTTATATCATGTCTTAAGCAAATTTTTGAGAATACTTTTAATATCTGCTCAGGTATAAAAGGAAGTCATATGCAACACTGTCACTCTACTTTGTTTCTACCTAAATTGCTAGTGACTGGTTTTTTGTGTTTTGTTCCTAATACCTGAGTGCTCAAATATTGGACACTCAAATTAATATGAAAGCCCAAGGATTTCACAAGGCAGTTTGTTCCATGTCTTATCTACAAAGTAGAGGCCTGGTGCATGAAAATCATGCACTCAGATTGGGGGGATCCCTCAGCCTGGCCTGCGTCTATGGGGAGCAGGCCTAAGCCATCAGTTGGACATCCTTATCCCGGCAGCGGAGGAGGGAGAGGTTCCTGCCACCACCGCTGTGCTCACCAGCATGTGCCATGCTTCTGGCTGAGAGGCACTCCCCCGTGGGAGCTCACTGACCACCAGGGGGAGGCTCATGCATTGAGCATCTGCCCCCTGGTGGTCAGTTCATGTCATAATGACTAGTCGTTTGGCCGTTCAGTCAATTTGCATATTAGCCTTTATTATATAGGATTTCGGTATATTGAGTAAAACCTATTAAAACACATCAAGAGGCTAATCTGCTAGACAAGGGGTTGGCAGACCTTTTCTGTAAAGGGCCAGATAGTCTGTAATACAGGCTCTATGACCCATCTGGTCTCTGAAATCTGTCATAGACATTAGGTAAAGGAGTGGGATTGGCTGTGTTCCAATAAAACTTTATTTACAAACACAGGCTCTGGGCTGGATTTGGCCTGCAGGCATTCGTTTTTTGACCTTTGCATTATAAACCAAGGTGCTCCTAATGTAGTGAATATTCTTTTTGAAGGTATGCATGCATACTTTTATCCTTCCTTTTTAAGGAGAACGCATTTCAGTATGCACCACACACAATTTATCAACAGGGACATCATAATACACAATTGACAAAAATTCAGTTTGTAAAGTAAAAATATTACCTGCATGTTCCCCCTTTATTTCTGTTACACGATTTTAAGATGACTAACTACAGTGTACTATGTACATTTGAGTAGTGTAACATGTCCTAGGATTGGATGATTTTCATCTAGCAAGAAATCCTTCTGTCGTCTTTGTAAACGCAAGAAACATGATAATCAGGTTATATAATATTATATACCTAGCAACATTTCATGGGATCTTTTAGTTGTATAATTTTGTGAATTTCTTTTTTAATACTTAGCCTGGCATGTTTTAGACCAGATAGTGCCACAGGTATGTAATGAAAAAATTTTTAAGTATTACAAAAATGCTTCATAGTCACTATGAAAGGATTGAAAGTGACAGCTAAACATGAAGATGATGAGATCATCCAAGATTGTGCCATTTAGCTACAAAGTCCTGAAAAAAGAAAAGGTCTGTACGCACTGATTCTAATTTCCCTTCCACGCACTCTTGAACCCACTCTCATAATTTTTAGTCCCACTTCTTCTGCAAAATTGTTTTTCTCAAGGTTAGTACTTATTTTCCTCTAATAAATCTAGGGATAATGTTTTAGACCTGGCCTTACCTTACCTATCAGCAGTATTTGAACCAAAGGAAAACTCTTTTTTCATTCGGCTTTCAGGACGTTGAGTTTTCAGGGGGTTCAAACAGACGAACTCAGTTTCCCCCTTGCCCTTCCTAGTCTGTCCTTCTTAGTCTGTTTGGTTTCTCCTCATCTCCCACCTTTTACACATCCAGGTGTCCCAGCACTCAGTCCATGATCCTATTTCTCATGACTTGTATTATCTAATACATACTAACTAGAGGCCCAGGGCACGATTTCGTGCATGGGTGGGGCCCTTCTGGGTGGTCTGCAGGATTCAGCCAAAACCCGCAATCTAATGCTGCCTGCAGCTCCTACCTGCTGCTCCCACTCATCCCGGCCCCACTGTGCCTGCTGCGGGCTCACGTCCAATCAGTCCCAATTGGGAGAGGCTTGCTCTGCTGCAGCAGCACTCAGCAGCCATGAGTCCTGCATCTGGCACCCTCCTGAGGGGTGTGGCCTGTGGGATCTAGCTGAAACTGGGTCTCCCTTCACCCCCTGAGGGTTCCCAAATTTCAAGAGGGCATGGCCAGGCTGAGGGACCCCACCAGTGCATGATGGGGCCGGGGAGGGACTGTAGGAGGGCTCCAGGGCAGGTCCGGACCTGTCTGGCCCAGTCCCATCAGGGCCAGCTGGCTGAGAAGAGACCGCGGGAGGGCTCCAGGGTGTGTCTGGAGCAGTTGACAGTTGACAGGTCTCTGGATGACCGAACACTTAGCATATTAGGTTTTTATTATATAGGATTAGATACTAGCCTAAAAGTTACCAAATAATTTATTTTTCAAAGAAAATCATAACTAATTGGATTATCACCATTTTCTAACTAACCTATATAATAAAAGCCTAATATGCTAAGTGTCTGGTCAACTGGTCATCTGTTCAACCAATCAAAGCATACTATGCTAATGACATGCTAAGGCCATTCAACTGCTCACTATGACATGCACTGACCACCGGGGGGCAGAAGCTCCAACCGATAGGTTAGATTGCTGTTGGGGTCCAGCCAATTGGGACTGAGTGACATGGGCCAGACATGCCCTGGAGCCCTCCCACAATTCCTCTCTGGCTGGCCAACTTCCCATGTCTCTCTCACATTTCCAATCGTGCACCGGTGGGGGTCCCTCGGCCTGGCCTCCGCCCTCTTGCAATCCGGGACCCCTTAAGGGATGTTGGAGAGCCGGTTTTGGCCCGCTCACGCAAGCCAGGCTGAGGGACCCCTCTGGTGCATGAATTCGTGTACTAGGACTCTAGTATATATATCAAATGATATGTGATTATTTTATTTTTTCCAATTTCTAATTTTTTCCAGTTTTATTGAGATATAATTGACAGATATCATTGTATATGTTGAAAGCATACAATTCTGTTCATTTTATACACTTTTAGGTGGTTAGACTAGAGGCCCAGTGCATGAAATTCATACACGGGGGAGGGGAGAAGGGTCCATCAGCCCAGCCTGCACTCTCCCCAATCCGGGACCCCTTGGAAGATGTCCAACTGCCTCTGGCAATCTGGGACCACTGGCTCCTAACCACTCACCTGCCTGCCTGCCTGATCACTCCTAACCCCTCTGCCTGCCAGCCTGATCACCCCTAACCACCTCTGCCTGCATGCTTGATCGCCCCTAACTGCTCTCCTGCTGCCCTGTTCACCCCTAACCACCTCTGCCTTGTCCCCGCACCCAGGACCCAGGATTCCCTCATCTGGCCAGTTGTAGGCACTTGGGACCCAGAATTCCCTTCCTCTGACTGGCCACAGGCACCCAGGAACGGGGCTGGTTTCACCCAGGCTGGCTGCAGCCATAGGGGACTGTAGGCAGGTGGCCTTGCCTGGGAGGCAGCCACGGGCGCCTCGGACCATGAGGAGGGCAGCTTGTCACTCTCCCAGACCCCCAACCTGGCTGGTCCCCATTTTTCTCTTGTGAGCTCATTTGTGCCTGGCTGGTCCCCATTCCTCTCTCCCAAGCTCATTTGTGCCTGGCTGGTCCTCATTCCTCTCTCCCAAGCTCATTTGTGACTGGGTGGTTCCCATTCCTCTCTCCCGAGTGTTCAGTGTCTGAACAGCTCTGGTGCAATGGCAAGAGGGCATGAGGGCATCGGGGCATGATGACCATTTGCATATTACCTCTTTCTTAAATAGGACTAGAGGCCCAGTGCATGAAAATCATGCATGGGAAGGGGGTCCATTCAGCCCAGCCTGCACCCACTTCAATCCGGGATCCCTGGGATCAGGCCTAAACTGGCAGTCAGACATCCCCCTCACAATCTGGGACTGCTGGCTCCTAACCGCTCACCTGCCTGCCTGCCTGACCACACCTAAGTGCCCTGCCTGCCAGGCTGAACACCCCTAATTGCCTCTGCCTGCCAGCCTGATCGCCACTAACTGCCTTCCTTCCCAACCTGGTCACCCCCAGCTCCCCCTCCCACAGGCCTGGTTGCCCTTTACTGTCTCCCCTGCCGGCTTGGTTGCCCCTAACTGACTGCCCTCCAGCCTGATCGCCCCTTACTGCCCTGCCTGCAGGCCTGGTCACCCCCAAGTGCCTGCCTTTGCTGACCTGGTGGCCCCTGGCTGGCCTGGTTGCTGCTCACTGCCCCCTCTGTGGGCCTGGTTGCCCCACACAGCCTGCTGTTCAGTTGTTTGGTCGTCCCTCACTAACACCCCTGCCAACCTGGTTGCCCCCCACAGCCTGCTCTTCGGATGTTTGGCCATCCCTTACTAATCCTCCTGCCAGCCTGGTCGCCCCATGCAGCCTCCTGTTCGGTTGTCCATCCAGTTGTTTGGTCGTGATGTCCCTGGCATTTTATATATTACTAATAGCCCAGTGCACAAAATTCTTGCACTGGGGTAGGGGGGAAGGGGGCCCTCAGTCTGGCCTTCGCCCTCTCCAATCTGAGACCCCTCAGGGAATATCGAACTACCTGTTTGTGCCCACACTTTTAGCAGATGACAGCTCCATTGTTGTTTCTTTCTTATGCTTAAAACCATTGGAATTAGTAGGTATTCAATGTGTGTATACATTTTGGGGGGACACCCTGTATATCTCTAGTCAGCGGTGAAAGAAACCAACAGCAGATTTGGAACCCCCAGACAGGGAACCTCGCTCACTCCCCACGTCTCCCCACTTCACTTTCCACCTTCGTGGGCAGCAGGAGAATCAACGTGTTCTCTCATTAATTCAGAAAAGCACGTCCTGTCACCCACTGCCCGGTAGGAGTGCGCTAGGCCCAAAGCATCTGAGGCTCAGTCAGGGCAGCCTTCACTCATGGGTGCTGGAACCCAAAGTGCACATTCCTCCTCTACAGTCGCCCCGACTATCCCACTGTTTCACTGAGAGGATGGAATTCCTCTCCGCCTCTGGGTTCTTGATCTTGAACGCTGACCGAAGACATCTCAGAGAGGGCCACCCGTGCCCACCAGGTGTGTCTGTCTGCACTTGCTCCTGCCTCAGCACCTGCATTAATCCCCCAGAGGTGATCTCATAGCTGCACTGACCTCCGTGGGAACAGGGCATCACCACTCCGCCCTCTCACTGTCATCTCACAGGCACCTTGCCCGCTGCTGCCCGCCATCAGTATGCAAATTAGTCGTCATCTTGTTGCATCAGGGTGGGGGTCCCCACTGGGGTGCCTGGCCAGTTTGGGTGAGGGGCTGAGGGTCCTTTTCAGGCTGGCGGGCAACTGAAGCTCCCAACCTCTCCTTTTCTTCTTTTTTTTTATTCTGGGATTTATTTACCTTCTATGGCTGTCACTGGAGCTGATAGCTGGCTTTAACTCTGAGGCTCGGCTCCAGCTCTGAGACATCAGCTGCTCAAAGCAGGGATCTGGGTTTGTTTGGCTTCTATAATTGAAACACTGTTGCAGTCCTGCCGGCTGAAACCCGGCTGGCTGAAAGCAGGTTTCTGGAGTTTGTTTAGCTTCTATAATTGCAACATTGCTTCTTAAAGTGCAGCTCAGAGGCCGACAGTGGCAGGTGGGGAACCTTGGCTTCCTCCATCACTGGAGCAAGCAAGCCTCCTGTTCACTTCAGCTGCCTGGCTGCCGGCCACCATCTTGGTTGGTAGTTAATTTGCATATCGCTCTGATTAGCCAATGGGAAGTGTGTCAGAGGTATGGTTAATTACCATGTTTGTCTATTATTAGATAGGACTAGAGGCCCGGTGCACAAAAATTTTGGCACTTGGGGGGGAGAGGGGGTCCCTCATCCCGGCCTGTGCTCTCTAGCAGTCTGGGACCACTCAGGGGATGACCACCTGCTGGCTTAGGCCCGCTCCCTGGGGGATTGGGCTTAAGATGGGAATCAGACATCCCTCTGGCAGCCAGGAAGCCCTCGGGGGATGTCCACATGCCAGCAGGGAGCAGACCTAAGCTGCAGTCGGACATCCTTAGTGCTGCTGAGGAGGCAGGAGAGGCTCCCACCACCACTGCTGTACTGGCAGCCATCAGCCTGGCTTGTGGCTGAGCAGACCTCCTCCCATGTGAGAGCACCCTGACCATCAGAGAGCAGCTCCTGCATTGAGTGTCTGTCCCCTGGTGGTCAGTGTGTGTCATAGTGACCAGTCATTCCCAGTCCTTCTGCTGTTAGGGTCAGTTTGCATATTACCCTTTTACTATATAGGATAGAGGCCTTGTGCATGGGTGTGGGCCGGCTGGTTTGCCCTGAAGGGTGTCCTGGATCAGGGTGGGGGACCCGCTTGGGTTCCTGGCCAGCCTGGGTGAGGGGGATGATGGCTGTTTGCAGCTGGTCACACCCGCTTCAGGGTGGGGGTCCCCACTGGGGTGCCTGGCCAATCTGGGTGAGGGGCTGAGGGCTGTTTTCAGGCTGGCAGGGGACTGAAGCTTCCAACCTCTCCTTTTTTTATTTTTATTTTTTTATTCTGGGATTTATTTTCCTTCTATGGCTGTCACTGGAACTGAGAGCCAGATTTAGTTCTGTGGCTCGGCTCCAGCTCTGAGACCTCGGCTGCTGAAAGCAGGGATCTGGGTTTATTTGGCTTCTATAATTGAAACACTGTTGCAGCTCTAGCTCTGAGGCCCAGCTGGCTGAAAGCAGGTTTCTGGGGTTTGTTTAGCTTCTATAATAGCAACCTTGTTTTTTAGAGTGCAGCTCAGAGGCCGGCAGTGGCAGGCCCCTTGCTCCTCTATCACTGGAGCAAGCAAGCCTCCTGTTCGCTTCAGCTGCCTGGCTGCCATCCGCCATCTTGGTTGGCAGTTAATTTGCATATCGCCCTGATTAGCCAATGGGCAGCGTGTCAGAGGTATGGTTAATTACCATGTTTGTCTATTATTAGATAGGACTAGGGGCCCGGTGCACGAAATTTGTGCACTGGGTGTGGGGAGGAGGGGAGTGTCCCTCAGCCCAGCCTGCCCCCTCTCACATACTGGGAGCCCTCAGGCGTTGACCCCCATCAACCTCCAATTGCAGGATAGGCCCCTTGCCCAGGCCTGACGCCTCTAACAGAGGCGTCAGGCCTGGGCAGGGGACCCTCATTTCCCCCCATCACTGGTTCTGCCCCCAGCCCAGGCCTGATGCCTCTGGCCCAGGCGTCAGGCCTGGGCAGGGGACCCCCAGACCCCTCCGATTGCTGGCTCTGCCCCTTGCCCAGGCCTGATGCCTCGGCCAGAGGCGTAGACCCCCATCACCCTCCGATCGCCTGATTGGCCCCTTGCCCAGGCATGACGCCTCCGCCAGAGGTGTAAGGCTTGGACAGGGGACCCCCATCTCCCCCTGATCACTGGCTCTAACCCCCGCCCAGGCCTGAGGCCTCTGGCCCAAGAATCATGCCTGGGCAGGGGACCCCCATCTCCCTCTGATCGCTTGCTCCACCCCCCGCCCAAGCCTGACGCCTCTGACCCAGGCTTCAGGCCTGGGCAAGGGGACCATCATACCCCCCCAATCCCTGGCTCCGCCCCCCACCCAGGCCTGATGCCTCTGGCCCAGGCATCAGGCCTGGGCAGGGGACCCCCAGGCCCCCGCCCAGGCCTGATGCCTCAGCCAGAGGAGTTGATCCTCATCACCCTCTGATCACCAATCACTGCATCGGCCCTTTGACCAGGACTGAGGCCTCCGGCAGAGGTGTCAGGCCTGGGCAGGGGACCCCCAGCTCCCTGCGGTTGCAGGCTCCGCCCCTGCCCAGGCCTAACGCCTCTGGCCTAGGCGTCCGGCCCGGGCAGCGGGGACCCGCAGTGGCAGCGGGGGGGCCGCGATCGCGTGGGCTCCGCCCCTGCCCCTGCAGGATGCCTCTGGCTGAGGCGTCCAGCCCGGGCAGCGGGGACCCTCAGCTGTAGCGGCCCCGCGATCGTGGGCTCCGCTTTAGGCCCAGGCAAGGGGCCCCTAGCTCCCAGGACTGCCAGCTTTGACCATGCCCAGCTCCCATCGCTGGCTCCACCCCTACTTCCTGCTATCACTGGCCAGGGCGGCAAAGGCGCCTGATTCTCCGATCATGGCTGGAGGGCAGGGCAAAGGTGGCCCCAGGGCCGCCTTTGCCCTGCCCCCCAGCTCTTAGCTCCCCCCTGGGTTTCCGATCACTGTCAGTGGCAGGGGGGTTCTTCCTGCTTTCCCTTTCGCCTCCCTGCATTGTGCCTACATATGCAAATTAGCGGCCATCTTGTTGGCAGTTAACTGCCAATCTTAGTTGGCAGTTAATTTGCATATAGCCCTGATTAGCCAATGAAAAGGGTAGCGTCCTACACCAATTACCATTTTTCTCTTTTATTAGTGTAGATGATGATTACCACAGGATTCTTTGTTCACATTTCCATTACATCACATAGTTACCAATTCTTTATTTGTGGTCAAAATCTTTAGATCTACTCCCTTAGCAACTTTCAAGTATATAATACAGTATTGTTAACTATAATCACTATGCTCTACATCAGGCAGGGTTTAATCATATATGAAGATATATGACATTTATTCCAATAATGCTGGCAATATGAGAGAGCAGCAGATCATCCAAGAAAATCTGCTTTGCAACTCCCACACCTAAAGCCAACTTATATGTGGTAGTAAGACAAAGATTACATGGTTAAGGAGGCAAAAAAAAAAATAAGAATGGGTATGATTCAAAAACAATAAAAACGGATATTACAGGCATGGGGAAGTAGGCAAAAGAAATAAAATTGGATATAATGGTTACAGATTACACCAATGCAGGCTGGGACTCCAGTTTCACCAACAAGGTTAATAATCTTTCCATGATAATAGGCAGTTAAGGAAGATGGACCACATTTCCAGGTTAACTCTCAAGTCTAAGGGAGCTGGGGGGAATTCCCAGACAGATGATAATATGCTGTCTTTAATCAGAACAAAACAATCACGGTTAATAGAGCATGATTAATATTTGTTATAATTATAATTATTTTCCACTATTCTATTTCTGCCCTTACCAGTAGGATTTCCTTCTTTCTCATGCCTTTGTATATATGTGTGTGTGTGTGTGTGTGTGTGTACATATATTTGTGTGTATGTATACACACATATATTATATATGCATATACATGAATATTCATATATATAATACACACATACATACAAACATATATACATACATACCACATCCTCTTTATTTGTTCATGTATTGGTGAACACTTAATTTATAAATTTTGCTATTGTGAATAAGGTTGCAGTGAACATGGGAGTGCAGCTATCTCTTTGAGACAGTGATAAAATATGTATGACTGTTCTATAAATGTTTGTTATGTCCATTTGGTCTAAAGTTTTGTTCAAGTTTAACATTTCCTTGTTGATTTTGTGTCTAGATGATCTTTCATTGCTGAAAGTAGAGTATTGATTCCCCCTACTATTATTGTATTGTTTATTTCTACCTTTAGTTCTGTTAGTATTTGTTTAATATTTTAGGGTAACCAATGTTGAGTACATACATATTTACAATTGTTATGTCTTCTTTATGAAGTAACCCCCTTATAAAAGACCTTCTTTGTCTCTTGTTCCAGTTTTTGGCTTAAATTCTGTTTTGTCTGATACCGGTATAATTACAACTGTTCCCATTTGCAAGGAATATCCTTTCCATCTCTTCGTGTTGAGCCTTTAAGTATCTTTAAGAATGAATTGAGCCCTGGTCTGTGTGGCTAGGTTGATTGGTGGGTCATCCATTATACCAAAAGTTTATAGGTAGATTTCCAGTCAAGTTTGATATCTGGTCTGGATATGAATGGTAGGCAGCCAATGAATACATTGGCTGCTTCACATTGATGTTTCCCTGTCTGTCTGTCTGTCTGTCTGTCTCTCTTTCCATTCTCCTCTTTCTAAAACCAATGAGCATAACCTCGGGTGAGGATTAAAAGGTTTTAAAAAAAATGAATGAATTGAGTCTCTTGTAGGCAGCATATAGTTGGTTCTTATTATAATCCATATAGACATTTTATGCCTTTTTTCTTTATTGAATTTATTGAGGTGCCTTTGGTTAACAACATTATACAGGTTTCAGTTATGCAGTTCTATAGCACACTCTCTGTCCACTGCATTGTGTGTTCATTACCCCAAGTCATCCTCTGCCTTTTGATTGGAGAAGTCAATCCATTTACAAAGTAATTATTGACAGGTAATGACTTACAATGCTATCTTGTTGTTTTCTGGCTGTTTTGTAGTTCCATTGTTCCATTCTTCCTCTCTTGAAGCCTTGCTCTGTGAACTGAAGATTTTCCATAGTGTGGTTTGATTTCTGCTCTTTATCTTTTGTGAATCTGCTGGAGGTTTGGCTCTGTGGTTACCATGAGGTTTACGCAGACATCATCCTCTATAATAAAGAGCTAACATGCTAATTAGACCAAATAGCAGAATGACCGTCCAGACGACCTTCCGGAGGAAGCCGTGGGCTGCGAGGGCTGAGCCCCTTGCAAGAGTTTGTGCTTCTTGCCTCTGGTGTAAATGTGACAGGCTCTCTTATGATGGTCACAGCTTTGCTTATATTTACCTGCAGATCTACCATAAGAGAAGAAAAAGGGAGGAGGCGAGAAGCTGATCTGTTATGTGAAAAAAATAGGGTGCAGTCAAGAAAGGAAGAGCACTCTATTAAAAAAGTTGAAATGAACCCACAACTTGAAACCACTATTAGAACACAAAACATCACACTGGAGATTATAACAGAGAATGAGGTAAAATTATCTTTGGGAAAAAATCTCTTATTTCTAACAGTACTTCATCAATATTTATATCCCTTTAATTTTAATGTATATTATTATGTTTAAAGCAAATCAAAAAATGTCATCTCATTCAAAATCTGAACTTTGACATTTATGACTAAAATTATTATTTTATTACTAGTCATGGCATGTAACAGATGCTCTGTGTATGTTTTCTGAATGAAGAAATGGAAAATAAATTGAGCTTATTCATTAACATAAATGTTAACCTTGGCTTTTAAAAAATGTTAACATACAGGCTAAATTGCTTGAGACTGTGATGGAACTATTCAAATGTTCATAAAGAAATTTTATTTCAGAATACTGTATGTTTGCTCTATGACAAATCTGGCAATCACTTAAAATTTGACTTTTTCATGGAGAGGAAAAATCACTGTCTAAAACAGGCTACTTCCTTTTCACAGTTTGTTTAAGGTACTGCTCTTAAGCTTAGGTTATATTTTAATGGTATGAGACCAAAAACTCAATGAAATGTGTCCTTGGGTCGTAGAAGAGTGAGATTACACTCAGAGCCAACTTTCTCAAGAACAGAATGCCAGAATATTACAAGATGGAATTCTGACCAAACACCTTTGCAAACCAAAGGAGATAGAAATAGCTTATAAGAAAATGAATTCTGAGATAGTTTATTTAGTCATTTTTAAATGTGTGTGAGTATGCATGGGTGTGTATATATTTTAAAAAAACAATACTGTACATATGAAAACTAAGGAGGATTTAGAAAGTGTGTCTGTGTGTGTGTGCGTGTGTGTGTGTGTGTGTGTGTGTGTGTGTGTGTGTGTGTGTGAGACAGGGGTGACATTTTGGGTCCATTAGATAAAATGATATTGTTAATTAAAATCCACTTGTCTCCAACGGTCAAGCAGTGACTTCACAATGGCCTCATCTTAAGGGGAGGCTTCTAATATTTTCCGTAGGAATCAATGTGTTGTCATGATCTCAAAGATATTGTTACTAACAACAGATGTTCCAAATTTGGGCAGTGATTTTATTTCCTTGATATATCAATAGAGAGGTTAGTTTTCACTTCCACTGATGGAATGGAGGAGGGTATAACCAGTTCAAAGATGATATTTTAGATGTCATTCTTCTACTTTTGAGAAAAGTAACAATTTGTTCTAAGTAGTATCCCATTTTAATACAAGGGACTTCTGAAGAGAATGGCATGCTGTAATATATACTTAGTGACAACTTATTGATAAGTATCTTATTCCTAGTAAAGTAGTTCAGTGTATTCCTTCCCACCACCCCCCTACACACATTTCACATTTAATACTACTTTAAACATCATGAATAAGAAATGAAAGTTATTGCAGCAACAAAAAACTCATGATTTTCTAAGACGACTCTGTACATTTTACCTTATTCATCATTTGTTTTTTGAAACATAGGCTTCTTTTGTGTTTTTATATCCACACTGGAGAGGAACTATGGACTGGTGCAAGAGCACGAATTGTGGAGTCTGAAAACCTGGGGAAAATCCTGAACTTGTTTATCTTTTTAACCCCTCCATTCCAGATTGTGATAACTGAATGAGGTCATTGATGGATGTAGAAGTGCTTAGGAAAATGCTTGGTTATCAGTTGTTCATGGAGGTAGTCTTTATAACTGTCTAGGAATGTATTAGAAAAATAGAATATCTATGGGATAATATTGGGGGAAAAATTTTAGGAAATTTAGTTTATCCTAATATATGGAGGGTTAATACTCTTACCTTGGAGCAGCTGTGTGTTCAGACTGTAATCTCAATTTTTAAGTGTAGAAAGAGTTAGTAATCAATTAATGCATTCTGGATTTGTGGTGATTCAGGAAAACCCTTTCCAATTTGAGACTCTTATAATTCTCTTGTGATATTTTTCATTTTAAAAATTCATAATTGTATATTAAATTTTTGAAATTTAGAGATGATGTGCTTGGAAAAAGAGAATTGGATCTAACTCTATTTTTTCCAAGGGATACCTACTTATTGCAATTTTTAAAATTATAATCATAGTTATTCTTTAATTTCAGAAGCTACCATGGCATGTTTTTCAATGTTGTAGCTAAAAGTCTCCTTTGTGTTATTTAGGTTTCTGAGAGTTCTAACAAAGAAGAAAGTCTATTGCATGAAAATTGCATGTTGCGGGATGACAATGCCAAGCTAAGACTAGAAATAGACACAGCAGAAAATCAGGTCCAGGAAATGGGGAAAAAATGTTTTGAGGAAATTTCAATTGTCAAAGTAAAGAATGACCGTCTTAAAAAGACATTAAGAAAAACAGTATTTCAACACAATAAGCAGCTTGAAGTTCTGAGAGCTGAGAATACTGTGCTAAACAGTAAACTGGAGGATGAACAACAAAAGAGAGGAAGACTGGAAGCAGAAGTTGAATCATACCGGTCTGGACTGGCTACCGCTGAACAGGATCATGAGCGTTGTCAGACATCAAAAGAAGACCTACAACTTACTTTCCAGAGAGCAAGAGATGAATGGTTTTGTACGGGAAGGTCATTCTACATACCAGTTGAAGTAGGCATATCTTTCATTTTCTCTCACTTGGAAATATTATGAAAGCCTGAAAATGTTCAGATCATTGTAATATGTACATCCACAAATGACAACTAAAAAAATTAAATCTAGGTCCACTAATGGATATTTTAGAAATATTGATATAATTCACACATTGTATAATTTGCCTATTTAAATTATATGACTCAATATTTTAAACATATTCAGAGAGTTGCGCATCTATCACCTCAGTCAATTATATAATATTTTTATCACTCCAGAAACAAACTCCACACCACTTAGCAGTAACTACCAGTTCCTCGCAAAAACCAGTCTCATTTCTGTCTCTATTGATTAGCTTATTCTGGATATTTCATATATATGCAATCACAGAAGCTGTAGTCCTTTGGACTGGCTTCTTTCCCTTAATGTCATATTTTAAAAGTATGTCCATATTATGGCACATAACAATATTTTATTTATTTCTTTTTATTGCCAAACAATACTTCATCACGTGGCTCTTCCACTTATCCATTTATCAATTGATGGAAATTTGTATTGTTTTCACTTTTGGGCTGTTAGTAATTCAACTATGAGCACTATTGTACAAGTCATTGTGTAAACATAGGTTTTTCTCTTCTTTTCATCAGATTTTTATCCTCTGAGATAACTGGGCTGATTTCAGCATCTCTCAGCCTTTACTCATGCTGTCCATTCTGTCTTTTCAGTTTCTTTCCCTCCTGCCTCATCCTATATCTATTCGGACCTGGCTCCCAATCTCCCCTCCATGAAGCATTCTCTGTTTCAACTCTCACTGACCTCATTCATTTCTGCACTTGTCATCTCATTTGTGCGGAATGCTTTAGCCCTGAATTTTTCATTGTCTTAATTTTCTTCCCAAGAGATAATCTTATCTTTCTATGTCTTAATTTGTCTGTGGGGGATATTATTTGATATAAGTGTACCTATCTTTGTATAAATTGAACACATTGGAGCTTAACTATTTTTAAGATACAACTAAATACTTTATATCACTGGCAGTCTTGGAATTCAAACCCAGATATTTGTTCAACACAGTGTTGAGGTAAAGAGTCTGCATTGGCAAGAAGAAGATAGCTCTAGCTTTCCCAAGCCTTCAAACAATATAATTGAGATAACATGTGAAAAGAACTTCAGACTTTTATTGGTCAGGTCTTTATGAAATAAGAATTTATTATTTTTAAAGGCAAATAATTGATCATCTGCCACTTGCAAACAAACATTTGCATTATAAGAGGCAAACAAGACAGAAAATACTGGTCAACATCCTAACGGTGAAGGTGCCCCCAAACTCAGAACACAGCAGTAGTACACTCAAAGTAACGCCAATAAGAATCAACATAAAACGTACAAGCTTAGCAATCTACAAGGGCAATCCAGGTCACTCATGGTTTATGAGTGTGTGGTTGAGGATATTGTTTATGAGGAGCAAGAAGGGAGAAAGAAAAGTACAGATGATCTCAGTAACGGGGTTAAGGCTGAAAATGTTGATTAGGGAATCTGGTTTGAAGTGTTGAGATTGAAGGATCTCTGAGAGAATTTTAAGAAGGGAATAGACTGCTTTCTGGAAGTCTGTTTCTATTTTGCTTGGTAGTTCACTTTGTTCATTAAATTCCATGTATGAGTGAAATCATATGGTACTTGTCTGCTGCTCATGGTGGTGGTGTTGGGGGATGGTGTAGGGATGGAGCAAAAAGAGAAAAAATTAGAACTCATGGACATGGACAACTGGTGATTTCCAGGTGTGTGATGGAATTGGGTGGAGATGGAAAAGGCCATAGTGGGGATACATCGTGATGGAAAGAAAATAAAAAAGAAGGTAGAAAAGAAATTAAAAATAAAATTGTGAACCTGGGCGCTGAACCTATGGGAGGCCAATATAATATCTTACCTTCTTTTGTTTGTTAGAAATTTTCCATACTAAAAGGTGAAAAAAACACCCCATTGTCTTTGGTGACCACTGTCTCTATCCACTGCTGGACTGGAGCTCCCCTAATTTATTCTTCAGAGTATTCCTCTTCTGTGTATGTCTGGGATTTGATCCTATCAGCTTTCGGTCTTTTAGGGATTCTTTGTTAGATGCTATTATCTTTCTGTCCTTTTGAAATTCCTCATAATTTTGGTTGTATTGATTATATACTTATTTTCTTATGCTAAGTACATAATCTCTAGTCCTTATCTTTAGCTTAAGTATTCAAAACAAAGGTCATCAAGTTATAAAACCAGGTATTGAGTTTCTTAAACTTGTTACATCTCCCTTCAACCTCAATGTAGTTCTAGTCTGTGGCATTCAGCAGGGTGAAGAAAAATAAACATGGTACCACTTCCTTCCCCCCCAAAACCAACAAAAATAAATGAATAAAAAAGCAATAAACAGAGTAGAAGACTGTACATCATGTTTACTGTTTAGAAATGAAGTGCAGTTGAGGGACTGTAGGGACAGTGGGTATGTGATCACTGTTATCAGTCGCTGCTGAGAAGTGAAGCATTAAAGGACTAAAATAAGATGACTCTCAAAAAAATTTAGTGAAATTATGGGATTGAAAGTCAGCTTCTTATGTAAAAAAAAATAAATAAGATTGAATGGTGAAAATATGGATATGTGGGTGAGACCTTGCATTAAAAAATGTTATATTTTAATGGATGGGGACAACAGGATGACAGAAAAAGCTACAAAAATCAAGTAAAAGTTATGTTTTTATGTAATATAGAGAAGACATTTTATTTAAAGAGGAAAGTGTTTAATACAAAAGTAGAAAATGAAACCTATGAAAGAAAGCTTACAGAGAATGAGATTCTACCTCATCCTAAAGTCAGATTACCACCATAAGGTAATGGGGACTGCATGGGAAGTTTTCAAAGATTACCTTAGTAAGATGTGATTTAATTGAACCTGGAATATCTTGAACTATTGATGAAAATGTATCTAGGGCATCTTTAGAAACTAAAAGGTCAATGTAGCCTTAAAATATATTTTAGCCCTTAGTATTTTTTATATCAAAACCTCTGTTTTCACCAACTTTGGCAATTTAATTTCCAGAAAGAAAGTGGTGAAAATGCAAAATCAATTTAAGGTGCTGTAAGAAGTCATTATTTTTGAAATCTGTCCTATTGGCATCAAGTTTATAAACTAGATTTTATAAACCTGTCTACTACCTTTTATAAACTTGTCTACGCATGTTATTCATGAATTCATTAGAAATCATA
The DNA here is from genome assembly GCF_963259705.1 of Myotis daubentonii. NCBI lineage: Eukaryota > Metazoa > Chordata > Mammalia > Chiroptera > Vespertilionidae > Myotis > Myotis daubentonii. The sequence goes on along the minus strand of NC_081840.1, from coordinate 131,263,484 downwards.
TTTTTTTAAAAAGAAGAATAAGTCTCTAGATTTTTAAAAATAATTTTCTTTCAAATATTTTTCAAAGTTTCAGCACAAAAAAGAAGAGTTAAAGAAATATATTGACTTAAACATATTTCTGCAACAGAGGTTGCAGCAAGAAGAAAATGAAATTGGTGATTTAGAAAAAGAGATTACCGGGTAAGATTTTAATATTTCAGAGCATTTCTGCCATGAATTAAGATTTAACTGTCATTTTACATTATTAAAACTGAAATACAAATTTATTTCCTCTGTAATTTCTATAATTAAATTATCCTATTTAAAAACTTACTGGAGAAACACACAGCACAATCTGAAACTTCATTGAGGGCCATGATATTGTACTTACTCTTTTATGATTCCTAAAACCATAATGAGGATGCCTTTGCATATCCTGTCAATTGTTCTTTTCATATCTACCTTGAATTTTTAATTCTGCAACATATCTGCTCTCTCTGGTGATATTCCCTTCTTCTCATAGTATGCATCCCTTCTGCACTCAAATCTATCAACAGTAATAAAAGAGAAAAATGGTAATTGGTGTATGACGATACCCTTTTCATTGGCTAATCAGGGCTATATGCAAATTAACTGCCAACTAAGATTGGCAGTTAACTGCCAACTAAGATTGGCAGTTAACTGCCAACAAGATGGCGGTTAATTTGCATATGTAGGCACAATGCAGGGAGGCGAAAGGGAAAGCAGGAAGAACCCCCCTGCCACTGACAGTGATCGGAAACCCAGGGGGGAGCTAAGAGCTGGGGGGCAGGGCAAAGGCAGCCCTGGGGCCACGTTTGCCCTGCCCCCCAGCCATGATCGGAGAATCAGGTGCCTTTTCCGCCCTGGCCATTGATAGCAGGAAGTAGGGGTGGAGCCTGCGATGGGAGCTGGGCAAGGTCAAAGCTGGCAGTCCCAGGAGCTAGGGGTCCCTTGCCTGGGCCTAAAGCAGAGCCCACGATCGTGGGGCCGCTGCAGCTGCGGGTCCCCGCTGCCCGGGCCGGACGCCTCAGACAGAGGCATCCTGCAGGGGCAGGGGCAGAGCCCGCGCGATCACAGCGCCCCCCGCTGCCACTGCAGGTCCCCGCTGCCCGGGCCCGACGCCTAGGCCAGAGGCGTCAGGCCTGGGCAAGGGGCCGATCCTGCGATTGGAGGGTGATGGGGGTCAACACCTGAGGGCTCCCAGTATGTGAGAGGGGGCAAGCTGGGCTGAGGGACACTAACCCCTACACACACACCCAGTGCACGAATTTCGTGCACCGGGCCCCTAGTGTATATATAAAAGCCTAAGTGACTGTTACTACTGGTTGTCTGAACAACTGGTCCACTGGTTGCTATGATACCCACTGACCACCAAGGGGCAGATGCTCAATGCAGGAGCTGCCCCCTGGTGGTCAGTGCACTCCCACGGCCAACCTCCCGCTGCTGGCCTATCTCCCACAGTCCCTCCCCTTGGCCAGCTCCTATCGGCCCCAATTGGGACTGGGCAAGATGGCCAAAATCAGCCCCAATCACTGGCCAGGCCGAGTGATGCCACCTGTGCACGAATTCGTGCACCATACCTCTAGTAATTTAATAACTAAGCCTATCTGTGTCACTGTTTAATGATGCCAGTAATTATCTTGATTTGGCTTATGTTTCTTTCTCTTTTTTTAGTTATAAGAGATATCACAAATACAAAATGTTTGTATGATTTAAAGAAGAAGCTGGGTAATCCTGTGTTTATCACTCATAGAAACACAATGGCATCTTTCCCATGTCTGGGGAGCCCCCACCTGGCTTCCTTTCTGCTTATTGGCTGAATTCTTAAGTTTGCTCCTTGATTCTCTCAGTGTGTTTCCTCTCACTTTACTGTCTTTCTCTATATTATAACCCTTTCATTTTCTTAACATTGTGCTAGCAAAGATCTCTTCTTAAAACAGTCTTGAAGAGACTATTTCACATTATCTCTCTGATTTCCCTTCTTCTAAACCCCTACCTCTTTCTGGTTTCCCGTTCCACTTACACTTCAGAGATTCTTCTTTCCTGCTTCTCCTTCTGTTTTGAATGATATCCTTGATGTTGGTAATTTTCTTCCTCCTTGTAGACTATTGTCAGTAGGTACCAAAAGGTATTTTTGTGTCTTTTCAAAACATTCACATGTAATTATGGTTTTCTTTTTCACCTTGGATACTGATTTCTGGTTCCTAGTTGATCTTTAATAATAGATTAATGTTTTATATTAACATAGTCAAATGAATATTAATAACTTATTTATAAGGACTCTATATAGTTACAATATTAACTATATATCCATATCACATATGTCATGACTTTTTTCATTTTATTTACAGAAGATTATAATTTAGCTAGTATGCTTTCAGCCAATATTAGATTAGAACAAATGATAGCATCATAATTTATAGATTTGCTTATTTTATATGATTTTATAAACATAATATCTGTTTAAATAATAATTAAATATTTATTCTTAAAGAATTTGACATACCCATTTTGTGTATTTCTTCAGAATTAAGGAACATTTAAAAGTTATAAAAAAGAAATTAAATGAATGTGATCATGAAGACCTTAGTTTCCCTGGAGATTCAAAACCAAGTCCAGCTGACATGGAAATTCAGTCTGAAAAGCCAAAACAGAAGGTAATTTTAAATCAGTTTTGTGACCTAAAATTCACCTAATTTGGGGAAATAGATATCATTCAATGCTTTAAGTAGTGAAATATAGGTTTTTCTGTTAATTTTATAGACTTGGTATCAGCTTTTTCTTTGTCACTTTTCTATAAAAAGGGCCTACTGTTAACTCTCTATGTCAGCAATTCTCAACCCCTTTGGTAATTGAACGACCCTTTCACAGGGTTCGCCTGAGACCATTCTGCATATCAGATATTTACATTATGATTCATAACAGTAGCAACATTATAGTTATGAAGTAGCAATGAAAATAATTTTATGGTTGGGTCACAACATGAGGAACTGTATTTTAAGGGCCAGAAGGTTGAGAACCACTGCTCTATGTCTTGAACCCTGGCACCAGCACCAAGTCCAAAAAATTTTTGGTGGCAGCTTTACTGAGTCATAATGAACATACCATGCAGTTCACTCATTTAAAGTGTACAGTTCAGCCTTGACTGGTTTGGCTCAGTGGATAGAGCGTAGGCTTACAGACTGAAGAGTCCCAGGTTTGATTCTGGTCAAGGGCATGTACCTTGTAGGGTGTGTGCAGGAGGCAGCTGATCGATGTTTCTCTCTCATCGATGTTTCTAACTCTCTATCCGTCTCCCTTCCTCTCTGCAAAAAATCAATAAAATATATTTAAAAAATAAATAAAGTGTGCAGTTCAGTGCCTTTTTCTGTATTCAAAGAGTTACACAGTCATCATCACAGTCAGTTTGGGGAAATTTTCATCCCCCTAAGAAGTAGCCCAGTGCCCTTCACCAACCACCCTGTGCCAGCTTCCACTTCCCCCCTCTTCCTGGCGCTCAGGAACACTACTGTCCTCTCAGTCTCTCTAGATTTGTCTGTTCTGCACATTACATATCAGTGGAATCACACAGTAGGTGCTCCTTTGTGACTGCCTTTTTTATGTAGCGTAATGTTTTCAAGGCACATCTCTTTTGTTGCACGTATCACCAGTACTTCATGCCGGTTTATTGCTGAATAGCGTTTCATTGCATGAAGCGACCACATTTCTTAAAATCTATTCATCATTTGATGAACCTTTGGGTTACTTCCACTTTTTGGTGGTGTTACTAATTCTGCTATGAACATTCATGTCCAACTTTTTATGTGAACATATTGTTTTCATTCTCTTGGGAATATAATTATAAATGGAATTGATTGATCAGATCTTTAACCTTTTGAGAAACTGCCTGATTGTTTTCCACAGTGGCTGCACCATTTGCATTTAATTGATGGTGTATGAGGGTTCCAATTTCTCCACATTCTTGCCAACACTCGTCATTACTTTTTTTTTTTATTATTGTGGCCATTATAGTGGGTGTGAAGTGGCATCTTATTATTGGTTTTGATTTGCAATTTTCTAATGACTAGTGATATTCACCATCTTTTGACATGTATATATTCTTTGAAAAACTATTCAATTCCTTTGCCCATTTTTAATTGAATTGTTTTTGTATTATTGAATACAAGAGTGCTTTAAATGTCCTACATACAAATCCCTTATTAGATAAAGGATTTCCAGATATTTCTTCCATTCAGTAGCTCACCCTTTGAGTTTCCTGATAGCACAGACGATTTTGATTTTGATGAAGTCCAGTTATTCTATTTTTGTCTTTTTGTTTCACATCTAAACTTGAAGTAAGGCAGAGGGGACATTGTATTTAAACGGTGCCAAATCCAGTCATGAAGATATACACCTATGTTTTCTTCTAAGTCTTTTATAGTCTTAGCATTTACATTTTAAGTTAACTATTATGTATGGTCTGAGATAGAGGTCAAATTTTATTCATTTGCATGTGGATATCCAGCTGTCCCTGGACAATTTGCTAAAAAAACTATTCATATCTGATTTATTTGTTTGGCACCCTTGTCAAAAAGCAGTTGGCCAGAAATTGGATTAAGGTTTGGATTCTCCCTTCTACTTCACTGATGAATAAGTCTGTCCTTATGCCAGTACCAAATCAAATTTTAAGAGTATCTTTCCCAGTCATCTTGCATAGTACCAGCTGTTTTATGTAATAAAAAAAAAGTCAGTGTAGTGGAATGTTTTTACCTGTACTTTTATGGAGATTTCTTGTTTCTTGATAAAGCTTATGGCCAGCTTATGTTTTGCTGACTCTGTGACATGATGGGAAAGTAGGCTTACAAAGATAACACCCATTCCTTTATTTTCTGCATTCAAACCTTCAACGTCTAACCCAGTGCCTCCCACTTCACTTCCATTTCCATGAAATCCTAGTAACAGGATCTGCTGACTTAGCCATTTCCTTCATTGTGTTTAACTCATAATTCATAGACGCTGGTAGGTGTCACTGCCTGGGGAGGAGAAGATTAAAATCTGGACTGTCGCCTTTCCTCTTTAGAAATGCCTGACTTGAAGTCTCAAATTTTATTTTATTTTAAAATATATATATATATATATATATATATATATATATATATATATATATATATATATTCACACACACACACACACACACACATTTATTTATTTATTTATTTATTTATTTATTTCAGAGAGGAAGGGGGGAGAGAGAGAGAGAGAAAGAGAGAGAGAGAGAGAGAGACATCAGTGATGAGAATCATTGATCGGCTGTCTCCTAAGTGCCCCCTACTGGGGATTGAGCCCACAGCCCAGTTATGTGCCCTTGGCCTGAATGGAACCCATGACCCTTCAGTCTGCAGGCTGCTGCTCCATCCACTGACCCAAACCAGCTAGGGCTGAAATCTCAAAAGTTTAAAGCCAATTTGTTTCCTATGGAGAAACACTGTGGTGTAACATACAAGCAAGCTTGAAGTAAGCTAGAGATATTGTATTTAAATGGTGCCAAAAGGCATTGCAGTTGTTTTGCCACTGAGATTTAAAATGATTTCATAATCCTCTCTGTCTCCTCACTGAGGAAAGGAAAGCTTAGTCCTGACCTTGGAGTGCTTCTCTGTGGCCCTTGGCTGTTCCCTCTGAGACTTGCTCTGTCCTTTTCATAAGAAATGGCCTGTGCTTGCAGCTCTTTTTACAGCCTGCTTCCTCCCTGCGGAACATCTGAGGCCCACAGGCTCTTTTGATTGTGTACTGTCTCTGTCTCCCTTCAGGAGGCCAAGCTAGCATTCTCTTAGGAACTTCGAGTGTCTGTCCAGTTAATTTTATTGGGGTTCATGGCATTAGAAAAGCCACCTCACCACTTGTTTTCAGATCAGCTCTTCACCTGGGCTTCCTGAAGGTGTTGTAGGACAGTGCCGTTAAAATTCTTACATTCTGAAAATCCTTTGAAGCACCACATAAATATTTCTTCGCTCTTAAGGGTTTTATAAGTCTTGGCTTCATCCTTCGAACATGTTTTCTGGACACCCTGGATTTGATGTTAGCCCACAAGCCATTTCTTTATTTTAGGATTATTTGACAATTGGACATGTGGGAGAAGGTATAAACGGGAAATAGATATTTTTAAACCGGTAAATGGGGTCCTTTTATATTTATTTGTCTATTTTTAGCTTATGTTTCTCATCGATTTCACTTTCAGCTGCTTCCTAGCGAGAATCCCTGTCATCTTCCTTTCAGTGTCATTGTGTTCACTTGCCCAGAAGCCCTTGCTGTCAGCCTCCTCAGGGGCCATCAGGCCTCCACTCATCCTTTCTTGGAGGCCCTTTTGGTTTTCATGCTCATGCTTCTCTACATTATGTCAGGTTCCACCTGTCCCTGTTTAGAGGTGCTCCCATATGTGTGTGTTTCTTTTTTAGTACCAGCACTCTATTTTTAATGTCAGTATCTGTGCCAGTTACTTATTGCTGCTTAGTAACCACCTCCAAACCTCGTGTCTTAAAGCAGCATTTACTTGTTCACAAATCGGCAGTGAGGCCAGCTCATTGCTTTTCCACTTGCCTTCAGCTGGGATGACTTGAAGCTGGGAAGTGGAAACATCAAAGGCTTGTTCATTCACGGGTTTCTCAGGTGCAGCGGGCTTTTGGCTGGGACGCTCGCTGGGGCAGTCTCAGCTGGACACCTGTGTGAGGATGACCATGTGGCTTGGGCTGCTTCGTTCTTCACAACATGGTGGCTGGGTTCCCAGGGTGAGCTTCCCTGGGGAGAGAGTCCGATGGCACCCAGACATAGCAGTCACACAGCAGTCACCATCTCCTATTCACCAGAACCCAGGTAGCACTGAGGCCAGCACCTATTTCATGGACAAGTGCCAGAGAATCTGGAGACGTGCTTCAAAAACTCGACATCCCTCACCTTGTCTTACCAAATAATCATTGTATTTGAAGGAAAGTAGTTCTTCCCAAGTCATGATCACAGACATTCCAGCAAGTTTGTTTTTGTTGATGATATTGTGTTTGCTTAATATGTTCTCTTATTGTATGGGAAGTAACAAAGAATTTCAAGATAGCACTATTGGATCAAGCCCCCATCCCCATTTTTTTTTTATTCTAAAAAATGTAGGGCTCATCTCGCTAAACTTTTACAGTGAGAGATGTAATTTCTCAGTAATGCAGGGAATAATTTCTTTTTGGAATGCAATTCAAATTAGCATCAAACGTTCATAGTTCAATAAAAGACATATGACATTAGAGTCTATATTTATAAGATTAATTAATTAGTCTCATTTCGAAAGTCTTATTTTGTGAGGCATTTGTTGACTCAGTCCTGAATATCTGAATACCATATCCCTAAAACTTTTGTGTAAGATTATGAAGTGTTAAGATGGGGGAAGAGATATGAGACTTTCTATTCAGGAGCAATGCATAGTCATTTTGTGGAGGAAAGACATGAAACAGTCATAGAAAAAAAGAGTATAAAATCAAGGGCAGAAGAGATGTTGTGTGGCAAAGATGACAACAGTAAATACATTTTTGTGACTCCTGGTTGTTTTAACTTTGGTCTTGATTCTGAGTAATTGAAGGTTTCACATTCTAAGACCCTACCAGAGTATAGGTAACATTTTATTGCCACTGAATTCATTGCAAAATTTCATACTGGTGTCCACACCTTCATAACCAAACTATATTCTTTTATTCATGCAGAATGATGAGCTTATAGCAAAACTGCAACCGTCATCTTCAAAATGCATATGTCTTGATGAGGAAAAGACACCTCAACAGGAGTTATCAATGGAAGCACTTCTAAAGAGACGTGAAGAACTGAAGGATAGAGTAAAGAAGGCGAAACAAGAAAGAGTAAACCTCAGAAATATAGAAACGAATATGGTAGAAATCTGTGAATTAGAAGACTATAAAAAGAAGCTTGAAGAAAGAGCAAGGCGGGATGTAGAAGACAAAGCAGAAAAAGTCAATTCACTTTTACAGGTTAATTTTTTTATTTATTTTGCTTTAATTCATTTCACTGCAAATTACCTTTCGGATAAATACAGTATTTTTGCCTTTCCTTTACTCCCTTTAATAGCAATTTATTTTGTAGATTTCTGGAAGGAAGGTGGCATTTGTTTTTCCTTTTCATTATTTTAGTTTCCAACATTATCACTAAATTGATCTTTCCAAATGATCCTTCATTTTAGTTTTAAGACCAGTTGATGTAAAATAAGACTATTAGGAAGAAAAGGTAAAAAACATGATTTTAAAATTGTACCATACTCTTGAATTAAGTTATATTTTTTAACTTTTAATATCTTACACTGATTCTATTATTCTTTGAATTATCAGATTACATGCGTACTAATAGAAGAATGATTAACTTTATAACTCAGATTTAATTCAGTGGACATTGATGACAACTATTTTAAATTTCAGCTTTTTTCACACTTAAAGCTGATCTCTGAGTTGATGACTCAAAGCTAAAGAAAACAAATATAAGTGTTCAGCTTATAATTACTTTAAGAATGTATCTTTTTTATTTGCTGTAGAGACAAAGAGCATCTCAAGAAATGTCAGAGCAGATGATAAATGATCAGGCTTCAACAAGTCACTTGGAACTCAGAAATAAAGAACTGGAATCAGAAATCTCTAAAGTGCAAACTTCTCAAGATGATATCGAAAGAGAATTGGAGAAATATGTGCGACTCTGCCAAGAAGAATTGGAAGGCAGAAAGTTACTGGAAAATCAGCTAACTGACTAAGTCAAATGCAGAATCAGAGAAAATAAATTTAACTCATTAATTAGCCTCTAAATTTTACACATAGTTACTATTGGGCCAGGTTCATAGATTAGTAGGGCGGGAAAGCCAACTAGGTCGTTTAACTTTGGAAAGTGATGTTAGTAAATAAACTTACCTTTCAAATGTCCCTCTAAGACAGTTTCATCTCTCCCCCTTTTTTTGCTTTTACCTGCCTTTATTTTCCCCACTTAATATTTCCATGTAGTTATCTGGGTCTGCTACTAGTCTTTAAGCTGAGTCTCTTGAAGCTCTAAAATTTAAACAGCGATATTATTATAAAACGAGTGGCCCAGTGCACGAAATTGGTGCACAGGGGAGGAGGGGTTATCCCTCAGCCCAGCCTGCACCCTCTCCAATCTGGGAACCCTTTGAGGGATGTCCGACTGCCAGTTTAGGCCCGATCCCTGTGGGAAATCCCCACAGGGATCAGGCCTAAACCGGCAGTCAGATAACTCTCTCACAATCTGGAACCGCTGACTCCTAACTGCTCACCTGCCTGCCTGACTGATAGCTCCTAACCACTCTGTCTACCGGCCTGCTCGCCCTCAGCTGCCCCTCCCCACCAGCCTGATAACCCCAACTGCCCTCCCCTTTTGGCCTGATTGCCCCTAACCACCTCTGTCTTGGCCCCACCACTATGACTCTGTCCGGACAGACATCCAGAAGGTCTCCTGGTCTAATTAGCATATTACCCTCTTATTAATGTAGAATGAGGCCTGGTGCATGGGTGAGGGCTGGTTGGTCTGCCCTGAAGGGGATCTCAAATCACGATGTGGGTCACCTTGGGGGGCGTGGCCAGCCTGGGTGAGTGGCTGGGGTGGTTTGCAGGCTAGCCAAGCCTCTGGCTTTGTCAGAAGGTCTTCAGAAGGTCTCCGGTCTAATTAGCATATTACTATTTGTTAGTATAATTGCTTGTCAGAAGTCCCCTAAATAGAAATAGCTAAGGTAAAAACTAAAACACAAAGGGTTATGTTACTCCAACACATTCTGGTACTTGGTATATTTACTTTCTTGATTTGTGAACTTTGTTATTATCAATAGACTAGAGGCCCAGTGCATGAAATTGGTGCACAGATCGGGTCCCTAGGCCTGGCCAGAGCGATCAGGGCCTATCAGGCTTTTGGGCTTCCAGCCTGGGCCTCCCTTAATTCCTCACCACCCCCTGGTGGTCAGCACTCATCATAGCAAGTGATCAAATGCCCAGTCTTCAGTTGAACTCCCAAGGAGACGCTTTGCATAACTAGAGGCCCAGCAAGCAAAATCACACAAAACCCAGACCCACCATACCGGCAAGACCCCAGGCCCGCCGTGTGAGAGTAGCTCGCTGCCTCCGCCGCGCAGGCCGCAGACCCCGACTCTGTGCCAAGTGACTGGCAGGCTGGGGGGAGGGAGTGAGAGGTGCTCCATGCACCTCCTGGTGACAGGTTGTTTGGCTGTTCTGGCGTTCCAGCATTATGGCCACGGGCCTTTTATAACATAGATAGATGGCCGCTGGAGCTGTTTTCATTCATTTGATCACCAGCCAGGATATCTGTTCTCCCTTACAGGTTGTTGTTCTAAATAATGCCTGGGTGTTAAATGATTAATATCTCCAAGGTAATGAGTGTATTGTACAAGGGTGGTGAAGGCAAATGTTTGAGAATGTCTTTGAGGACTTTTTTTTTAAATCTCTGAAGTTGCTACTAAATATGTCCAAGGGCACCTTAAAAGGTCTTGTAAGTACAGCCCTTCCAGAGGCAGCAAGTATTACCTGATAAGCCGTCTGCATCACTGATAGCCTCCCCACTTTGGATTAAGTACTTAGTTAGGAACCCCCTCCCCCCACTGCCTGGAAACATAAGTACTTTTTTAGAAAAATTAAGAACCTATACTTGAATAGAGCAGATCTGTTCTGACACGTTTTCATTGCTAAAATGCTATTTAATGGGCAATTCCATTTACTATCCTGGCGACTTAAAAAAATTGCAAGTCACTTAGAGAAAAATAAATACTAAGCATTTGTTGTTTACAGTTTTCCTAGGACTAAGGAGAAGCTAGCAGAAGTTAGCAACAAACTTTTCTGGGAGAAAGAGCTCAGCAAGAGAAATTTTATTCCAAGAGAAAGCCTGGGGATTCCTACCTCAAGTCCATGCACTTCAACTTACCACAGGTTAGTTATATTCTCTTTTTTCCTCTTGGGTTTCAGATTTCTGATATAATTCTTGTGTTTCATTTGGTGAAATTCCGAGTTTCTTAATTGACTAGTATACACTAATAAAAAGTCTTAATTATTGTGCTAATGTAGAAAGGAGACAGAAATTTTACAATCACTTTTAAGTCCCTGGATCTCTAATTTGCAAGAGATACCTATCATTAACTTTATTCAATTAATATGCCTAAAGTGACACATTTTAAACTTCTTAAAAAGCTGCATGTCAGTTTGATTTTAGAAATTATATATTCTTGTCTAATAACCAGTGGTGTACTTGGAGATGCTTTGGCTTACTTTCTAATTGATTTTAAATTGGTGATGGCTCATAACCATTTTTAAGTTTTGCTGAACCCCAACTTTTCCACCCCTACGCATAAGTGAATGATTAACATCTAAATATTTAACCATTTATGGATGTTTGCTACTTAAATGAAATGGAGATAAATCATTTTAATGAATTAAATAAACTTGTAGCACTAAAAGGTTAAATTTCTCTCTTTAAGTGAAAATGTTTGTCATCTTCTTAGGTCAAAGGACAGTGTTAATTGCTATTTACTTCAGCATTTTTATTCCAATTGTTATAAAATGTCTTGCTGAGCAGCTGTACATTCATAAAATAGTTAAATTTAGCAAATATTTGAATTTTTATTTTTAAATTTATGTATTAATATTTAAATTTTTAAATGATGTGTACTTATGTCTGTTTATCTGGACAGCACTAGAATAATTGATGACTAAGAAGGTAATGATAGGGAGTCTTGAAATAGCAACTAGCTTTCATTGTGTATCAGTGCTATTAAAATATTCCTCCTTCATCTTATTATTGACTTCTTCAGCAGCAGAATTTCTGTTTGGTTCTTTTTTATACTTCTCATCTCTTTGGTAAAGTACTCCTTCTGTTCATTCATTTCATTCCTGAGCTCGTTGAACTGACTTTTGAGTTTGCTTGTATCTCGCTGAGTTCCTTCATGACTGCTATTTTGATTTCTCTGTTCATTTAGATCATAATCATCCAGTATTCTGAGTTTCCTTCTGGAGAATTATCATTTTCTTTCTGTGTTAGTGTTACTATGGTGGTCCAGGCTGCTTGATGGGTTTTTCCTCTGCTGGCACATTTGAAGTGCTGAAACACTTTTCTTAGGAAAGTTGTGATTTTCACAGTTCAGCAGGTTGATAATTTCAGGTCTTTCTTTTGTTTTCCAGTAGATGGTGGTATAGCGCAGTTTATCTTTTCTCTTACCTGTACTACTGAAGCTTGGGGAGGGTGTGCAGTGAGTCAAGGTGTATGAGGCTTACCCTTGGACATGGGAGTGGCAGCCTGGGTAACTAGGGTGGTGGGTGCCAATGCTGTATCCTGGTCGCCTGGGCCTCAGGGCACCCCATGGGGGGAGGTGTGGGTGCGGCCAGTTGAGGGGAGCCCGTTTGTGAGCCCACTGAGCTGCTGCCTCCTTCCCTTTGGCCACTGACAGCATTGTTCTGTGGCCTGGAGGCTGGAGACTTGGCTCTGCTGCTGCTACTGGTCTGTGATGGTGTGAGCACAGCTGCAACTGGGGAGGGATCTGGATTTGGGGTGGAGGAGGGACTTCTACTGGGCAGTGGTGTGGGCACAGCACCCTGCCTCCCCCACCAGTACTGTGTTTGCTAGGGCTGTAAGTTCAGCCTTGTCCTTGGAGAACTGCAGGAGGGGCCTGTCCCTGCTCCTCTCTCCATCCTGCCTCTCCTGCACATCCCAAGACGCCCACTATCGAGGTGAGTAGAGGTGCCTTTGTTGGGTTCTAGGTGTTCCACTTGTTGTAGATTTAAGAGGAGACACACTTTGTCATGATGCTGACGTCACACACTGAAATACCCATTTCAATCAATGCACGATGGTTTATGGTTTTAATTATGTTTTTATGGTGTTTTCCATGCAGGGAAAGGTAGCACAGGCCTGTGCTAAATGAGACTTCAACCTCTTTTTCTCAGTTTGCTTCATCATAACACAACATAGAAGAGCAAAGCTAAGAATTTCTAAACAGCCTTTAGGCCAAATACAGTCTCAATTGTTACAAATTTGTAAAACTGGGCTACTGGTACAAAAAAATCAAATGCTTTTGTAAATTGTTAAGCAAAACTATGATGCAGACTTGAAATGTCCTCACCAGAAAATCAGGAAATGTCTCATTTTGCAAAATGGAGAGGTAAAAGAATGTTAATGCAGAAGCAATGCAAGGGAAGATATTTGTGGAAATGTTTTTGTTTAATTAATATTTTGGGAGGAATGAGGTGCTTACTCTTAGTATTTCTATATAAATTGAAAAAAATAGTTGATTTTAAACTTAACATTGTATTTTCAAGGTATACATAGTTTCCTTGTGGGGCATTGGTTCACCAAATCATGCTGGACTCAGGAAGAGAGAGTCTGAAGCACCAATCTATCAAGATATAGAGATAGGTCACCAAATTTCTATAGCAGTTGGGGTTTACAAAATTCTTAGACTTGTGGAAAGAAGGTGCTTTGTAGAGTCACTGGGAAGGTAATTACTGCCATTAGGAAAACAACTAATTCTATGAGAGATGGTAACATGTCTAAAATAATAGAAAGGGGTGGGTTTTGGGATGGGGCATTATAAAACAACAGACTTCTAAAGATTATTGAACTATGATTCTAAAGAATAAATGTTACAAATACATCAATATTGAATGTGTTTATCAATCCCCTTTATTTGCAAAGTTTAAACATTTTGAACTATTCCTACTGTAGTGCTCTGTCTTTTCCGGCATTGTTTTTCTAACTTTAAGCACAATCTACTCTAATAAAAGAGAAACATGCAAATTAGTCATCCCTCCGCTATGCTAAAGCCATGCTCACAATCCACAATCAGCAGCCATGCCCACCAGCCAATGAGGAGTTAGTATGCAAATTAACCTGATAAAGATGGCGCGTAATTTGCATACACAGAACAGAGTGGGAGAGCTGGCAGCTTGGGGGGACGTGGCTCCCTCAGTTGGGGAAAACCAAGAGCCTGGGAAGCACCAGGAATTCTGGGAATAGTAGTTTTGGAGGCAGCCCCAGGACCTGAAGTGGAAGCCCAGAGCAAGGGAAGCACCGGGAATGCTGGGAACTGTAGTTCTGATGGCAGCCTCAGGACCAGAAGTGGAAGCCCAGAGGGCAGGGAGCACCAAGAATGCTAGGAATCCTAATTCTTCTAGAGACTAGAGCATTAGTTCTCAACCTTCTGGCCCTTTAAATACAGTTCCTCATGTTGTGACTCAACCACAAAATTATTTTCTTTGCTACTTCATAACTGTAATGTTGCTACTGTTATGAATTGTAATGCAAATATCTGATATGCAGGATGGCCTTAGGCGACCCCTGTGAAAGGGTCGTTCGACCACCAAAGGGGTCGCAACCCACAGGTTGAGAACTGCTGCACTAGAGCAAAGTGAGCCTGGACCAAGTTACTGTTGAGGCTGGGGATGGAGGTAAAGCAAAGGCGAGAGACATAAGTAAAATCAGAGTGTCTAGGAAAAATTAAAGGGAAGATATCCTAAAACTTCCTGGAAGTCTCCACCAATGAAGCAAAGAAAAAAAAATGCCTCTATTAATCTGTGAGCAACAAACCAAACTGGGTTGGGGGTCTCAGACAATTCGCTCATATGATTGCAAAGACAGACAGAAACTCCCGGATTAGAGAGGGCTCCCCTGAGGGATCCCAGATTGGAGAGGGTGCAGGTCGAGCTGAGGTTCCCCCCAGGCTGCCAGCCCCCGCCACCCGACCCAAAGTACTGCTCCAATTTGTGATTTCAGTTCTCTTCACGTTCATGATATTTAGGTTTGTTGCCTTTGGCGTCATTACATGGAGGTGAGCCTTGCCCAATTCATTCCATTGTACTGGTATAGATTGCTACATATCTGATTTGTTAATTCTTACCATCAGTTTTCAAATTCTAGTTTAATTCTGGATGTTTGTCCAATACATCAGAAGTGATTTCACAGTTTTATATAACTGTGTTATTTAGTTTATTATGATAAGTTACAAAAGTTAAAATTAGCTTGAACATACATATTACTACATTTTCTTGCACTTGGAATTGTTTTCTTAGAACTGAAAACTTAAAAATTTATTCCTGATAATTTTATAACGGATAGAATTTCTCTGATTTCAAAATTTTTTATATTCAACTGTTTTTCAATATTTGTGTTCCTAACACAATGCATGTCACATAGTTCCTCATTATCCTTACAATCTGTGTTAAATAGGGAGGCTCAATTTTACATTGATTGATTTTGGACTTTCAGCTCATTTCTAAGACTTTCAGAAAACATTAGAACTCTAATAATTTATGTAAATAATTTTTTCTATTTCTCAAATGTGTATTCAGTTAACAACTCTTGCTATACAAATACATAAAAACTAAAACAGTTACTATTCCTAAGACTTTAGCTTTGCACATGGCAGACAGAACATTGTGTCTCCACAAAATGTTGAGTCTCAGTGCTTCCCCATGAAACACAGACCACGTGTTTACATCAACAAGGCAGTGCCTTTCTACTCTGAATTTTACTTCTTTTCAAACTCTCACAGTGGTGATGCTGGTTTCTCAGAAGGCAGAAACAGAGCTTAACAAACTTGTTTATCACATGAATTATATGCTCTATATGATTCCTCATGTCTTCACTTTATTTTTTCCACTTAGACAATTGCCCTGTAGTCATTTTATCTTTTAAAGGCAACAGATAATTGCTCAACTTCTTCCTATGCATTTTTTCATTCATTTTTCTCTCTACTTAATGTTTCAGCTCCTTGATCAGCAAATTTTTCCTCAGTTTTTTTCTGCAATAAAAAACATGTTTTTGATATTTACAAACTGATAATGTATTTCCTTCTCACATTAACCTGTTTACAATTAGATAATGAATTGCTATAGTTTAAATGTGCAAATGTACTTGATTTTATTGTGTTTAAATTACACTTATTTTTATAACATTTAAAATAAGGATGATATCAAAATTTAACTTAAAAATATCAGCCCTGACCAGTTTGGCTTAGTGGATAGAGCATCTGCCTGTGGACTGAGGGGTCCCAGGTTCGATTCTGGTCAAGGGCATGTGCTTTGGTTGCAGGCACATCTCTGGTGTGGGGTGTGCAGGAGGCAACTGATCAATGTTTCTCTCTCATCGGTGTTTCTACCTCTCTATCCCTCTCCCGTCCTCTCTGTTAAAAAATCAATAAAATATCCTATCTAATAAAAGAGAAACATGGTAATTAGCATACGACCACTACCCTTCCCATTGGCTAATCAGCAAGATATGCAAATTAACTGCCAGCCAAGATGGCGGCCGGCAGCCAGGCAGCTTGAACCTAACATGAGGCTTGCTTGCTTCAGTGACGGAGGAAACCAACATTCCTCGCCTGCCTTGCCGGCCTCTGAGCCTGCAGTTTGAAACATTGTAAGAAATAAAGAAGGTAAACAAAACCCCAGAAACCTGCTTGCAGCGAGCTGGGATCTCAGAGCTGGAGTTGATACATTGTTTTGATTATAGAACACAAACAAACCAGATACCTGCTTTCAGCAACAGAGGCCTCAGAGCTGGAGTCAGAGCTAAAGCTGGCCCAGAATAAAAAAAGAAAAAAGAAAAAAAGGAGCAGTTGGGAGCTTTAGTCACCCGCCAGCCTGAAAACAGTTCTCAGCCCCTCACCCAGACTGGTCAGGCACCCCAGTGGGGACCCCCACCCTGATCCAGGACACCCTTCAGGGCAAACCATCCGGCCCCCACCCATGCACCAGGCCTCTATTCTATATAGTAAAAGGGTAATATGCCTCCCAGCACCAGGATCAGGGGAGCTGCGAGGCCTCCTGGCACCGGGATCAGCGTGACAGAGGGCAGCGCCCAAACCCCCTGATCGTCCTGCGGCTCTGTGTGTGACAGGGGGCGGGGCCATAACCTCCTTATCCACCCTGCTCTGTTCATGACAGGGGAGGACACCCCAACCCCCTGATCAGACCTGCTCTGTGCCTGATAGGGGGGAGCTCCCCAACCCCCTGTTTGCCCTGTGGCTCTGTGTGTGACAGGGTGCGGCGCCCCAACCACCCCCTACCTCCCATGGGCCCTGCTCTGTGTGTGACGGGGTAGAGGCATAATCTCCCCATCGGCCCTGCCCTGAGTGTGACAGGGTGCAGCACCCCAATCCCCTGATCCACCCCGCTCTGTGTGTGACAGAGGGCGGTGCCCCAACTCCCCTATCGGCCCTAGTCTGTGAGTGACAGGGGGGAGCTCCCCAACCCCCTGATCAGCCCTACTCTGTGCGTGACAGGGGAATCTCCCCAACCCCCTGATGGGCCCTGCTCTGTGCTTGACAGCGGGGAGCTCCCCAACCCCCTGATCGACCCTGCTCTGTGCATGACAGGGTACGGATCCCCAACCCCCCTTATGGGCCATGCTCTGTGCGTGACGGGGTGGCACTGCAACCTCCCCAACGACCCTGCCTTGAGTGTGACAGGGGGCGGTGCCCCAACCCCCCAATCAGCCCTACCCTGAGCGTGACTGAGGGTGGCATCGCAACCTCCCAATCCGCCCTGCTCTGTGCATAACAGGGGGTGACGTCCCAACTCCCCAATCAGCCCTGCTCTGAGCCTGACCTGGGGTTGCACCTAGGGATTGGGCCTGCCCTCTGCCACCCGGGAGCAGGCGTAAGCCAGCAGGTCGTTATCTACCAAGGGATCCCAGACTGCAAGAGGGCACAGGCCGGACTGAGGGATCCCCCTTTCCCCCCGAGTGCATAAATTTTTGTGCACCGGGCCCCTAGTATATATATATATAAATATCATTAGTTACTGACCATATATCACACATGGGAATGTAGATGTGTCTGTTGTTTGTATATGTGTATCAATTGGTCTCAAAAAGAGAAGGCAACATTATTTTTCAACCTGTAATATCAAATGTAATAGAATGGTAGCCTATCAATAAATTAGTGTTAAATGAATGAACATATATTTGCATTTTTTGTGTTTTGCTGTTGCTGTTGGCTTCTCTGCATTTTTCTTTCAAAAATGTAACTCCCCTCCTTAAAACGGGGGATGTTTGAACAATGTACATTAAGTGTAAAGTCAAGGAAGGAGAAGACATTTCTGTAAGTGTAGCGTGGTCATCTTTCTTGTTGGAGCTGTGCTGGGGTAGATGGCAAATGACAGCCCTGTTTCCCTTTTGAGATTAGATCATAGAGTCAGGCAGATGGAAATGGACTTACCAGCTTGGTTACTCACACATAGTAAGGAACTGGAAAATGTGGTTTAGATGTGGGGTCACAGGACCTCTGAACACTCATCCCAAATCAGGCAGTTTCACACCCAGTTGTGAGTGGAGGGAAGAAATACCTGACACCTGTCCCTGGGCAGGCAGCTCCCTGAAGAGATGAGAGCAGGCCCAAGGTCATGTGACTGTGGGCAGCCATGTCTTTTCAAAGAAGTGTTTGGGGCTAAGCAAGCATCTTCAGTTCCTTCTCTCAAGTGCACACATCAGATAACTCTTCTGTCCCCTCTTGAGGAAGGTAGAGAGAGCCTAAGGCCTCATGTGGAGACTGAAAGGCAGAGAAGTGAAGGTGTTCCTATGATTTCTGATGGGGTTAAGTCATAATGGAAATTCAGTTCATGTCTTGTGTACAGACCAACTAAGGATGAAAGAGCTTGGGCAGAAGTATGCCAAAGAGTAAAGAGAAATCTGTTCTGTGTTTTAAATTTTGCTATAGATAACCCCCAACACAGATAATTCATTTGTTGGTTAATTTTGGTAAACCAAGTTTTATTTGGAGGGAATGGATAGTTCCTTTAAGGAAGAATTTTCTTAGTTTAACTAAAGATTGTCTCCTTCATGTTTCTTGTCCTGTGGCTAAATAATCTGTGCTTTATAAATTGAGTGTCATGACTGCTACAAATAGGATTTATGATATTAGTTTCTGTTCCTATATTTTTACTCATTGCTTAAAAATCGATAATTGAGTTACAACGCTATTATTTTGTGTCTCATGCTAAAACATTATTGAGCTACATGACAGTTTTACAGATTCATTTTCTCTGAGTTATAGTTAAAGTTTTGTTTATTTTTCCATGAATATGAGGAAGGAGCTGGCTCAGAACCTTAGGCCTTAGAGCCCTCTTTGGGCCTGCAGCTAATTGGTTTTCTGACCTCAGGCAACCTGTAATCTCTCTGAGCTTTTGTTGCCTCTTAGGACAAATTAGGAACTTGGACTAAGTGATTTTCAGTGGTTATGCTTATACGCCTACAACAAGTCCTCCACTATCCAAAAGAGAGACAGGACCCAGAAAGTAAATGAAACTCTGAGTAACCAAAAGAGCTGCCACGAAATAAAAACATTAAATATTGTGCAGTTTATTCAGGGGACATTAAACCCTTCAAGCAGAATTGTGTATTTGGAGACAAAGTTTCAAAGTTTGTTTATCTGGTTTCTCAATTACTAACATATTAGAAATGACAATTAAGGGGAGGTAGGAAAGACTGGCTGCTAATGATAGACAAATTGACATTAGCAAGGAATACAAGAAAGAAATAGAGCATGAAGGAAGATATACCAATTCCAAATCCTAGCACTTTGTTCATACTTATTTTTTTTTATTTTTTTTTTTCTCTCCAGACACCAGGGAGGGACCGAGGGAGGTTGGCTCCAGGGTGTGTCTGGCCCGTCTCACCCAGTCCCACCCCGCTGGCCACCTTCTAATTAATTTCCTTGCAATGTGTACAAATCCATGCACTGGGTTACTAGTATGCATATAAGTTCTTTGGTCAATCTTTTCCCACTCCCCCAACTCCCCCTTAGATTTTTTTTTTTTATTGCTTAAAGTATTACAAAGGGTATTACATATGTGTCCATTTTATCCCCCAGCCCTAGACAGTCCCCTAGCCTCCCCTATTCCCCAGTGTCTTATGTCCATTGGTTATGCTTATATGCATGCATACAAGTCCTTTAGTTGATCTCTTACCCCCCTACCTCCTGCCCCCCAACCCTCCCCGGCCTTCCCGCTGCAGTTTGACAATCTGTTTGAGGCAGCTCTGCCTCTGTATCTATTATTGTTCAAAAGTTTATAATGGTCTCTATTGTCCATGAATGAGTGAGATCATGTGGTATTTTTCCTTTATTGACTGGCTTATTTCACTTAGCATAATGCTCTCCAGTTCCATCCATGACGTTGCAAATGGTACGAGTTCCTTCCTTTTTACAGCAGCATAGTATTCCATCGTGTAGATGTACCACAGTTTTCTAATCCATTCATCTACTGATGGGCACTTAGGCTGTTTCCAGATCTTAGCTATGGTGAATTGTGCTGCTATGAACATAGGGGTGCATATATCCTTTCTGATTGGTGTTTCCGGTTTCTTGGGATATATTCCTAGAAGTGGGATCACAGGGTCAAATGGGAGTTCCATTTTCAGTTTTTTAAGGAAACTCCATACTGTCTTCCATAGTGGCTGCACCAGTCTGCATTCCCACCAGCAGTGCACAAGTGTTCCTTTTTCTCCACATCCTCTCCAGCACTTGTCGTTTGTTGATTTCTTGATGATAGCCAGTCTGACAGGTGTGAGATGGTACCTCATTGTTGTTTTGATTTGCATCTCTCGGATGATTAGTGACTTTGAGCATGTTTTCATATGTCTCTTGGCTTTCTGAATGTCCTCTTTTGAAAGGTGTCTATTTAGGTCCTGTGCCCATTTTTTGATTGGATTGTTTATCTTCCTTTTGTTAAGTTGTATGAGTTCCCTATAAATTTTGGAGATTAGGCCCTTATCAGATATGACATTGGCAAATATGTTTTCCCACAGAGTGGGTTTTCTCGTTGTTTTGTTGATGGTTTCTTTTGCTGTGCAGGAGCTTTTTATTTTGATGTAGTCCCATTTGTTCATTTTTTCTTTAGTTTCAAGTGCCCTCGGAGCTGTATCAGTGAAGAAATTGCTTCGGCATATGTCTGAGATTTTGTTGCCTTTGGATTCTTCTAGAATTTTTATGGTTTCCTGTCGTACATTTAACTCCTTTATCCATTTTGAGTTTATTTTTGTGTATGGTGTAAGTTGGTGGTCTAGTTTCATTTTCTTGCATATATCTGTCCAATTTTCCCAACACCATTTGTTGAAGAGACTATCTTGGCTCCATTGTATGTTCTTGCCTCCTTTGTCAAATATTAATTGAGCATATTGGTTCGGGCCGATTTCTGGGCTCTCTATTCTATTCCATTGATCTATATGCCTATTCTTGTGCCAGTACCAGGCAGTTTTGAGAACAGTGGCTTTGTAATACAACTTGATATCTGGTATTGAGATCCCACCTACTTTGTTCTTTTTCAGGATTGCTGCAGCTATTCGAGGTCTTTTTTTATTCCAGATGAATTTTTGGAAAGTGCGTTCTAGATCTCTGAAGTATGCTGTTGGTATTTTAATGGGTAGTGTGTTGAATTTATAGATTGCTTTGGGTAGTATGGCCATTTTAATGATGTTGATTCTACCAATCCATGAACACGGTATGTTCTTCCATCTGTTTATGTCTTCCTCTATATCTTTTTTCAACGTCCTGTAGTTTTCTGAGTAGAGGTCTTTTACCTCTTTAGTTAAGTTTATTCCTAGGTAGCTTAATTTTTTCGGTGCAATGGTAAATGGGATTGTTTTTATAATCTCTCTTTCTGAAAGTTCATTATTGGTGTATAGAAATGCCTCAGATTTCTTGGGGTTAATTTTGTATCCTGCTACATTGCCAAATTCATGTATTAAGTCTAGTAGCTTTTTGATGGAATCTCTAGGGTTTTGTATGTATAATATCATGTCATCTGCAAATAAGGACAGTTTTACTTCCTCTTTTCCAATTTGGATGCCTTTTATTTCTTCTTCTTGCCGAATTGCAATGGCTAACACTTCCAGTACTATGTTGAACAGGAGTGGTGAGAGGGGGCATCCCTGTCTTGTTCCTGTTCTTAGGGGAAATGGTGTTAGTTTTTGTCCATTGAGTATGATGTTGGCTGGGGGCCTGTCATATATGGCTTTTATTATGTTGAGGTATGATCCTTCTACTCCCACCTTGGTGAGGGTTTTTATCAAAAATGGGTGTTGAATTTTGTCAAATGCTTTTTCTGCATCAATTGATAAGACCATGTGGTTTTTTTCTTTCAATTTGTTTATGTGATGTATCACGTTTATTGATTTGCGGATATTGTACCATCCTTGCATCCCTGGGAGAAATCCTACTTGGTAATGGTGTATGATCTTTCTGATGTACTGCTGGATCCGATTTGCTAAGATTTTGTTGAGGATTTTGGCATCTATGTTCATGAGGGATATTGGCCTGTAATTCTCTTTCATTGTGTTGTCTTTACCTGGTTTTGGTATTAGGGTGATGCTGGCTTCATAGAATGAGCTTGGAAGTGTTCCTTCCTCTTGAATTTTTTGTAGTAGTCTGAGGAGGATAGGTTTTAGTTCTTCTTTGAATGTTTGGTAAAACTCCCCTGTGAAGCCGTCTGGTCCTGGGCTTTTGTTTGATGGAAGCTTTTTGATGACTGCTTCAATTTCTTCCATGGTTATTGGCCTGTTGAGATTTTTAGATTCTTCCTGATTGAGTTTTGGAATATTGTATTTTTCTAGGAATTTGTTCATTTCCTCCAGGTTGTCTAGTTTGTTGGAGTAGAGCTGTCCATAGTATTTTTTAACAATCATTTGTATTTCTGTGGGGTCTGTTGTTATTTCGCCTCTATCGTTTCTGATTTTGTTTATTTGGGTCCTCTCTCTCTGATTCTTGGTGAGTCTGGCTAGAGGTTTGTCAATCTTGTTTATCCTTTCAAAGAACCAGCTCTTGGTTTCATTGATTTTCTGTATTGTTGTTTTGGTCTCTATGTCATTTATTTCTGCTCTAAGCTTTATTATCTCCTTCCTTCTGCC